>NC_089787.1:29688123-29705623 GCF_040412425.1 Macrobrachium rosenbergii | reverse complement strand
AATAATAATAATAATAATAATAATAATAATAATAATATGTCCTGTTGTTTTTCCAAATACAATCTCTATATACTTTATACTTCGTGGAAGCTCCCTTTGCAAAATGAATGGTCTTACACGCATGATGTACCACTATTTTCACATTTCGAATAACGATCAGATAATGACTTACATTTATGAAAAATACTGTATTAAGCGGTATTATTGCTCTTCAAAGATTCTGTCATCAAACGGAAAAAGAAAATAAAAACTAAAATGAGAATAAAAAGATAAAAAGCCTTCAGTGATGACCTGTTAAATAAGAAGACACTTTCGATATTGTGTACGCTTAAAACTACATCACTATAACCTCAGCCCTACTGTATAATACACCCTTCAAACACTACCCACGAATTCGTCAATTACATCATTACGTCACCATCTGGGGCGTTTCGTTATGAGTATAGTCTGTAATGTTATGCCGTTTGCTCACATCTCCGGCACGCTATTAGCCGTACCCGATAATGACATCGTGCGATGGCATTGCAAATTACATTCTGCTTTACAATACCTTCGTTGACGGCACTGTCCGCCCGATTGCGTCACCGTACCTGTTGGAATGAGAAGTAATGGTTATTGTAAATGTACTGTTAACAAGAAGCTTGCAAAAAATAAAGCAAGAATTTAATTGTTAATTTAAAACAAATGAATGGTAAATGGTATACGCAAAGTTTAAGATCAAGTCAAGTAAATAAGAAAAATGTGAAAAACTTTACGAGCATAATTGCTCCTTATGCAAAGGGTACCAAGTACCTGATATAATTTAATAGATGGTATAAAATATCTGATAGGTTACATGAAAACAAAACAAAAACAATGCAAGTAAAAAAAAAATAGAAGAAAGAAATTAAACCTCTCTTTATAAGACAGATTACAAGCGAAAGTGGTCTCAATCTAAGTACAATGGCTCGATCGACCAAGATTACAGGGCCACTATTAAACGATAAAAGACCAGAGAGAGAGAGAGAGAGAGAGAGAGAGAGAGAGAGAGAGAGAGAGAGAGAGAGAGAGAGAGAGAGAGAGAACGGTGACACGGCAAATTCTTGGTGTTTTTTCTCGACATACGAATATACTATACTGTATATGTATGTATGTATGTATGTATGTATGTATGTATGTATGTATGTATGCCCTTCCTTTGGACCTTTTTTATGTATGTATGTATGTACTATATTTATGTATGTATGTAGGTAGGTAGGTTTGCCCTTTCTTTGGTCCTTGTATGTATGTATGTATGTACGTATGCATGTATGTAGGTAGGTATGTATGTATGTATGTATGTATGTAGGTAAGTAAGTAGGTGTGCCATTTCTTTGGACCTTGTATGTATGTATGTAGGTAGGTAGGTAGGTAGGTAGGTAAGTAGGTAGGTAGGTAAGGTAGGTATGTATGTACGCAGTCTACTGTTCACAATCACCAACTCTATGCATTGTAATGAAGACGAAAACATTTTACCTTCTTCAAGTAGTACTTACAGCCATGCCATCACACACGTAATTACCATACATATGCTGTACATGTTCGACCGGAAAGCTACGCGCTTGAAAAAGAGATTAATTAGACAAATGACCTCCACAAATAAATCCCAACTTACATCAGAATATTTTCGAGAATGTGACGAGCGTATAACAAAACGGAACGCGCGCGCGCGTAAGGGAAAACTACGCAAACCTCTTTGAAGAAAGTTAAGTCTTTTGTGCACGGAAAAGAAGAAGAAGAAAAAGAAGAAAACAAAGACACATCACTATAAGAGCGGCACGTGAGAATATCTGAGTGGCCCACATATTTTTTTTTCCACCTCGAGACCAATATAAGCAACATATGGCCATACAAAGGCATCTTCCTTTACTTGTTTCTATTATACGTGAGGGTAGGAATAAGTTTTGGATTTGCTATGAGTTAATAATAATAATAATAATAATAATAATAATAATAATAATAATAATAATAATAATATTGTAATGAAAAGGTGCACAAGGATAGGAAATAAATGGCGGTTTTTTCTAGCTTTGCATTTCAATTATGTTTATTGATTTTTTGAGGATTTGAGTTTATATGCACATTAGTATATATATACATATATATTTTATGTTTATGATTTCATTTTAGATTATATATATACATATATATGTATACAGATAAATATACACATATATATGTATGTATGTATATAATGTACGTTTGTGAGCACGTACGTGTGTTTCTCTCTGTAAGTGATTTATAGCAAGATCACCTCATTAACCAAAGAACCCGTTTTAAGCCTCGACCAAGGACGGAGAGGGACGCGTCCATTCCGCTAAAACTCATTGTGAATTCGTTCAACGAGGCAGTAAATTAGGGACCTTGTAGTTACAACAGGTGACGGAGAACGACCTATACCTGACAATCTAATTCCAAAATACTAGAGGTGTCGAGTAAGTGTAACAGGTTAGAGAAAGCTACTGAATTATTTATGCTTTCGGACAGGCTCTGTAGATTTCAGAAGTACTTCTGAAGCAGTAGCAGTTCATTGTTTCTTGGAATGATTTTACGTTGTCACTTTGTGTAATTGTAATTGTTTATATATATACACAGATACATATAAATACTATTGTTTTCAACTTAGTTATTTCCCCATACGGTAGGTTGTGGTCACTGCCAAATTCATATTGAACCGCTGAATGGTGGATGAGCCCATTGCAGAGAAGACTCCATGAGAAAACTTCCAAATTATTTAGCCACCTCATAACTATGCAGAGGGCTCATCAGCAGTGTATCGAATCCCTTTACAAATAGCACCGTTCACTTCAATCTAGCCCTCATTCTAGAGGTTTCAGGATATGAAGGACCTTCCTTTACTTTATCTCTTTTATACCAATTATCCAACGGTTTTTAGGTGTCTCCCTTCTCCCACCGCATATTCCCAAATAACACACTTTTCATCAAAACCATTCTGCTTTCATCCTTTCTGCCTAATTCCCCGTTTCTCGCCCTTTTCACGTTTCTTACGACTTATTCACTATCCACACATTTCATCTTAATGTCGGCGACCTTTCCTTTTAATTAGCAATCCACAACAGCACGATGGTGTGCATGGTTTATCCCAGCTCAAGCAAAAGGTTATCTAAATTTGACAGATGTTATGTATGTTTGAGCGGTAGTATACTAGGGTGTTTTAGCTTATCTCATCCTAAATCAATACGAGCGAGTTCGAAATCCCCTCACTGGAAGTTTAAGGTTTCTTCACCCGTCTTCGTTTCGGATTCAAGGCTTGTAGTGACAAGCATATCCAAAAATTGTGAAGAGATCGGAAGTGACAGAGTCCATTAAGGCTGTTTCAATACATATATATTTATTAAAAGTGTGAGTTGTGATGTGTTGTTTATCTTGGTTACTCTCTATGTGGGTTGTGATTTAGAATATACAATACATGATATGAATACATACATACATACATATATACTGTATATATATATAAAAATATATATAAAAATATATATATATATATATATTTATACACATACAGTGTATATATATATATATATATATATATATATATATATATATATATATATATATAGAGAGAGAGAGAGAGAGAGAGAGAGAGAGAGAGAGAGAGAGAGAGATACCAAACCACATATCACGTCACATCACATCACATCATCTACAAACTTATCTTTCTTCAACTCCTCATTTCCTCTGGAGCAGAAACAAGACGAAATTTTTTCTTTTCTTCTATCCTACAAAGACTACAGATCCATAGCCGGATGATACCGGTTCGAGCCGCATTTTTTTTTTTTTTTTGCTGCAAAGAAAAGTAGGAGGCAATAGACTCTGCTGGAAGATTGTATCTGAGTGGGGCTTAAAGCTGAAGAGATGGAAGGATAAAGTAATTAATTATTCGGTCTCCTTACGGTTCAAATGAAATATTTCTTACATTCTTAACAGGACATATCTATCTATCTACAGGTATTTATTTATTGATATACTGTATTATGTAAACACGCACACACACATGTATATATACTGCATATATATATATATATATATATATATATATATATATATATATATATATATATATATATATATATATATATATATATATATATATAACAATAACCTATTTCTCTCAACACAAACATTTTAAACAATTTCATAAATATATCTTCTCTCTCTCTCTCTCTCTCTCTCTATAAATAAATAAATGAATATATATATGTATATATACACATATATATAATATATATAGATATATATACACATATATATATATACACAGTATATATATATATATATATATATATATATATATATATATATATATATATATATATATATATTGATATTGTACATTCTAAATCACAACCTACATACAGAGTAAGCAAGATAAACAGCACGTCAGAACTCACACTCAAATATCCACCAAGTTATAAAACTGC
This sequence comes from Macrobrachium rosenbergii, assembly GCF_040412425.1. Taxonomy (NCBI): domain Eukaryota; kingdom Metazoa; phylum Arthropoda; class Malacostraca; order Decapoda; family Palaemonidae; genus Macrobrachium; species Macrobrachium rosenbergii. The sequence goes on along the minus strand of NC_089787.1, from coordinate 29,701,163 downwards.
TCGTTTTCACCTAATCCCACTTAACACGCATAGTAGACGCTTTCACACACACTTTCCTTTTAACAATTTGCACTTTCACTTTCGACCAACAAACATTTACACACACACACACACACACACACTCTCACTTCCCTAAGCGCAGATATTTTCTCTCTGTTGACTTTCTTAATTACAGCCAGTAGTCTTGCTCTCTATCTGTGAATGACGTTGGTATACATACACACTGACACACACATATATATATATATATATATATATATATATATATATATATATATATATATATATATATATACATACACATATATATATATATATATATATATATATATATATATATATATGTATGTATATATATATAAGATTTTATGTATCAAATTAATTTCATATGTAATTCATGTGGACATACAAAAGTTCATATTTCATTTATATACCCTTTTGAATTTATTCATCTTTTTTATTTACTATTTTAATTTTTATACGACGTCAATAACCTAGGTGCTGTGACACCAGTTTTAGTATTCATAAATCAATCAATCTCATTTACATAACACTATCAGTGAATATGCGTATGCAATCAATAGGTGCGTTGTGTAAAATATGCATAAACACGCATGTAATTGGAAATTCACATTCTATTTTTTATTCAGTAATATTCGAAGTCACTCCTTTTTAAATATTTGATTTCTTGTGAGGGTGTTTCGTTATCTTACACGTATAACCTCGCTAATTTATGAATGAGAATTTTCTCCGATAATAACGTACATGAAAAGATAATATCCGTATCTATTCAGACAAAATAAATCTATCATGGCGTGGTTTTTGCATGCATTCTTAAGGGTTTCATTAAAAATACTTTAAATATTGCCAGAAAACAAAAGGAAAAATAAAATATCGAGATATTTTTATATTATTTCCTTAATGGACATACTGTTCAAGGTCTCTCTCTCTCTCTATACACACACACACATATATATATACATATATATATGTATATATGTATGTATGTATACAAATATATAAGTACATATATATACACATATATATATATATACTGTATATATATTATATATATATATATATATATATATATATATATATATATATATATATATATATATATATATATATATATATATATATATATATATATATATATATATATATATATATATATATATATATATATACAGTATATATATGTGTGTGTGCGTGTGCGTGCGTGTGTGTGTGTTTGCGAGAGGGAACAGAATACATAATGGGCCATAAAAAGCAATGACAAAATTGAATGAATAATTATACACGTTCTTTGCTTCCTTTATGAGCACCTCAGTCCCCTTAATGCCATTAAAGTAATGAGTTTTAAGACACTTTGGCCAAGTGGAGAGAGAGAGAGAAGGAAGCACAATAGGTTATAGAGCCGAGGAAGTGCTGGCTATATTAAAGAATTAAGTGTTGGAAAGGAAGGAAATAGATGGGAAGGGAAATAAAATAAAAAAAAAAAACTAACGTAGGGTGAAGTTTGGAGCCTCCCATACCCATCTCTCTTTCTGTTATAACCCAATTTCACCTTTTTTATTTGATACCCCAGAACGAGAGAAATTCCTGCGGAAATCTAAAACCGAGCGTCTATCTAAGTCTATTTTCTATGTAAGTCTATTGTATATGTCACTCAGAATTTCTATTCCTAAAGGAATCCCTATCAGGGATGCTTTCTGATGCTTGGAGAGACGCTCTGAGATGCTTAGCGAAGACTTCAGAGGCTCTGGGAGGATTATATTGACTCACAGAAAGTGTATGAAACTTTCCCCCCCAAGACGGCATTGATTAAAGAATGCCAAGTATTTCCTACATGCCGGAATCCTAAGCTACGTTGAGCAAGACTGGAATCTCACGAAACACCCATCTGTTCTTGACGTACGGGATGACTGCGACCTTCGCCGCCGAGTTGGAAGGATGTCATGTTTTCACCCATTTGTTCGCGTGTTAAACGGGATATCCCGAAAAGGGGAGCACCAAATTTGATGAATCTTGGCCTACATGTTTTCAGAAGGGGTCCTTCATGTATGAGATGTTTAACCTTGGGGATTAATCGCCTCTAGAGTTAAATATTTCTTGTCTTGGAAACGACCCACATTTCTGAGACTTTCTACTTTCCCAAAAGTTAGTAATCTCTGAAATGTACTTTACGAATAAGATGAGCAAAGTTTTATAGCTTCGTCGAATTGCGTTCTCCGTTCTTGACATATCCTGCTAAAGTAAAAATCATAAATATAGCGGTTTTCAAGAGGGCTATAAAAAATATGGATATTAATTTATATATATATATATATATATATATATATATATATATATATATATATATATATATATATATATATACATACATATATATATGTGTGTGTGTGACAGTTCTTCGCTATCACATTCCTATTATAGGAATCGGCTTAATGGTTAACATACACACACTCTTTTATATATTTATATATATATATATATATATATATATATATATATATATATATATATATATATATATATATATATATATATATATATATACACACATACATACGTACATACATACATAATACATACATATATATACATATACATTCACATATAATGTGTGCATGTGGGTTTGTGTTCAAACTTAACCTCGTCAAACCATGTCACTTGCATCACAGTTTGCTATAAAATTTAAAGCTTTTATTTTGCTGTCAAATTTATAGACCACTTCAATACTAACTGATCGTAAATGTGGGGATAAACAAAATTAATCACATTTAATGAAAATATTTAAAACTGAAAAATAAATACATCTGCCGGGCAGCAACGAATGTATTTACCAATCCATCAGTCACCTGCGAATCACAGGTGTACCGCAGGCGTAATTAAGACACGCCAAAGCCTAATTCGCTCATACAAGTCCACCGTTCCTTTTATTTCCTCTCAAATGCTTTTAAGTCTTTTAGACCACCGCGAGGCGAATCATGCAATCTCAGTTAAGAATGTCGCGTGAAGCAACAGCATGACGTTCCAGAACAACAGATTAAACACTGAAAATAAGAGTGAGGGAATTAAAAGAAAGACCTGAAAAATAAAATAAAAAAATACTTTGACGGCAATGCTGAAATTAGATCTGACAGATCTTTCTCACACTTGGTGAACTCAGTCACAAAGCTACAATGTCAAGTGATTATATATGTGTGTATATATATATATATATATATATATATATATATATATATATATATATATATATATATATATATACATATACAAGTAGGGTGAGTCTCGACTCAGATATAATCTCGAAGGCGAAGGAGATGGACACCAATGTTACAATTACTTTATTATGTCGACGTTTCACGGCAACTGCTATCGTCGCATTTTCAAGGCTGCAATGATTAAAAAACCTTCTCACAAAAAGTAACACTAAAGCATCGATATATACATATAAATTATAAGACAAATAAAAATAGGGGGAATAGGCACAGGACATACATAAACCGCAGAAGTAAGAAGACTAAAACATAAGTTTTCTCAAGAACCCAGGAGAGAGAGAGAGAGAGAGAGAGAGAGAGAGAGAGAGAGAGAGAGAGAGAGAGAGAGAGAGAGAGAGAGAGAGAGTTATAGCACAAATCTAAGTTTCAATGTACTCTGACTGGTAAACGGCTTAACATGTATTAAAAAAAAAATAGTTTTAACAACGAGGAAGAAAAAAAGTCAATATAGCATGATATAACAGATAATGTCAAGGAGTCTAGAGATGGACAAAAAGGATGGCGAAAAACGCAAGAAATAAAGATAGTAAATATAGTTAAATGAAATTAAAGATCAAAGGAGCAAAATATAAGCAGAGAATTAAAATGCGGGACCCAGAGAGTATAATGAGTAAGGACACATCACTGACTCATTTAAATGAGAAGCCGCCAAATGCAAATGAGAATTAATAAATGAACGGAATATGAAAGAGACGAAAATGAGGAAGAGATAAGACCTTTTAATGCGTTCTACTTCAAAGGTGCCTGTCCATAAAAAAAAAAAAAGAAGCAGTCGCGTCAATACAGAAATGCAGGAACAGGGAAAAATCCGAAAGACATAAATAATGAATAAATTATGGCATAAGGCCACAAAACATGATAGATGTCCAAAACGAGCAACCGTGTTTAACGAGCAAAGGACTTGGGAGGGGTGGGGGCGAGTGAAACGACTTCCTTGTATTACCACCGAACGAGGAAGGCGGAGGAGGAGGAGGAGGAGGAGGAGGAGGAGGAGGAGGAGGAGGAGGAGGAGGAGGAGGAGAAGCAGAAGTAGGCAAGACAGGAAGAAAAACGACATGATGATGACGAAGTTGAGATACATGAGGCAAAAAGGTCATCCCATCATCGTCGATTCCCCGAGACGTAAGAACAGGTGAGAGGGATGTGTGTGTGTGTGTCTGTTTGTGCACAGAGGCGTCGTCTTGTCCTAAATGTTTGTCGGGAGGGAGGGGGAGGAGAAAGGAGGAGGGAGAAAGGAGGGAGGAGGAAGGGTCCATTTCATGAAGCTGAGGTAGGCAGAAGACAAGTCGACGAGAGAGAGAGAGAGAGAGAGAGAGAGAGAGAGAGAGAGAGAGAGAGAGAGAGAGAGAGAGAGAGAGAGAGAGAGAGGGTTATTTCATGATTCTATTAGGAAGGGAAGCACAGCGTTAATATGGAGCCAATTGGTGGTGGGGGGAGGAAAGAAGTGACAAAATAATCGATGGGAAGAGGAAGTGGCAAGATTAGATAAAAAAAAAATCATTAATACTGCAGACAATTACAAGAGATAACAGGTCAATTTAAAAAACGATAGGCACGCGTACATCACGAAAAGCAGACCCAACAACAATTAAGGATATGAAATACGACAAATCGATGAATACCAAATAAAAAAAGTAGATACACAAATAAAATAAAATTCCTTGGTAGGTAAAAAAAAAAACACAAACAAAAAAACATGGAACTGACCCAAATTTCACTTCCTTTATAATTAGGCAGAACTTGAATCGAATAACTCAGTATCATAAACAAGACCCTTTGGACGCTATAACTGTTAAGAGCCACACAGGCAACGAGGGGGGCGGGGAGAGTGTAATGTCAAAGGTGATTAAACAAGATGCCAGCTGACAAATCTTCATCTTCCTGAAAGGTGTGTGTGTGTGTGTGTGTGTGTGTGTGTGTGTGTTAGGGAAGGAGGGAGGAGGGTTAATGTGAGGAGGGAGGGAGAAGGGAGAAAAGGTAGACAGGTTCATCTTGAAAAGTGAGGAGTCGCCGGGGGGAAGGAGGAGGAGGAGGAGGTACGAGGCTTATAGGTGATAATGGGGAATTGGTGGAGGAACTTCACAGCGACGACAGCAGGTGCCATGAGAACACCTGTACAGGTGTCAGGAAATACCGGAAAAACATCGGGTCCCACTTGGCAGTGGGGTTAGCGACGACAATGGTGCCATGGGGTTAGGAAGGACAATCACAGAAATTAGAGACGATAATGGGAGTCCTGGGGGTTGATTTAACGAAGGACACTGGATACCATCATGACGCCCACGGGGGGCTTGGGAGGATTCAGGGGTCATCAAGTTGAGGAAGACGGTGATGGGAACTCCCATGGGAGGTAGGAAGAGCTAATGGTGACATGGGAACATTCATAACGGGACTGGGGTCGATAATGGGTTAATGGGGATGGGGAATGGGTGTCGTAAACATCCCCGTTAAAAAAAGCATAAAGGAAAACACAGGGAGAATGGGATGATCAGAAGTGAACTGGGTAAGGAAATGGGAAAAGATTATCACGGAAATACGCAAGATCCTTGAGGACCGAGAATCAAAAGGATGCCAGGATGCAAATACAAACGCCCTCTGAGCCAGGGCACGATAAAGGATATCACCGACACATCCCTCAAAGCCGGGAAGGATAAAAGTTCAAAAGGAAACACCCACTGGATTGGGAAGGTCAATAAGTGCCGTGGATTTTGTCACGGGACACTATACCCCGATGAAGGGGTCTGAGAGAATCTCTCACGAAACAGGAAGAAGAAGAAGAATGAAGACGCGTACTACTGTTGGTTTCGTTTCGGGATCTCTGGGTCCTGGTGGCTGGCTGGCTGGCTGGCTGACTCGTGCCGCTGTTATGCCCGTCAAGGACTCGGAAGCAGATCCTACACGCTAGGATATCTTTGCTCCCAACTCCGTCCGGACTTTGGTTAATCAGTCGTTCATAAAGTTACGTCGATTTTTAGTACGGTGAATAGTTGAAGAATTTGAGAATTGTTAAGAGAGAGAGAGAGAGAGAGAGAGAGAGAGAGAGAGAGAGAGAGAGAGAGAGAGAGAGAGGCTAAGTTTTCAGTCGAATCCAGCTGTATAAATGAATTCAGAGAGAGAGAGAGAGAGAGAGAGAGAGAGAGAGAGAGAGAGAGAGAGAGAGAGAGACTATTAGCAAGTAAATTTCAGCAACCTCAATCACATTTAAAAATAATGAAGGCATAATTTCCGACGTAATGAACGGGAGCACTTAACAACACAGACACAAAAAGTCAAACGTTACACACACAAACATACACAAAGACAAATACACAAACATTTATAAAGAAATTGCAGACAACACCCCAACCCAAGACAGGCGGAAGCGCAGGGCAAGGCAAGCACCACAAGCACCAGCGCCCAGGTGAACCAAAACAAGAAGAGACGATTCCCAGCGAAGGAAACCTAATCTCCACGCGAAAGCAGAAGACACACGAAGTACAGTACAGGTAACATTCTTCGACGAGGAATCAAAGGCACCGAAAGCACAAGAGGAGGAGGAGGAGGAGGAGGAGGAGGAGGAGGAGGAGGAGGAGGAGGAGGAGGAAGAGGAGGAGGAGGAGGACTTCTCAGGTAACGCCGTCATCCAGCTCACCTTGCTTGCAAAAAGTAAAAAAAAAAAAAAAATCACTAATAAAATAAAGAAAAGAAAATCTTTCGATATATTCTCCCCACCTGCTGCAGCAATCATCTCGCTCACTTCCTAGACGGAGCAGCGGCAGCCTTCGTGTCGCAAACTGGTTTTAAGAACTTTTATTTGGAATTTTAACAGTATATACTACGCGCTCTCACGCTATGGAATGTTCGGCTGGAAAGAGCATAAGTCACTTGGGATTATTAGACGGCTTCGTTTCGTGTGTCTATTTTGTATCTCATACGCAAAAGCGGATGCATTAGTATATTGTTAGCGTATGTAAAAACTCTTACATACGTAGAGCTTTGTTTGTTTATAACATAAAATCCCACACACGTACGCTATAGATACGCACATACATGCATAGACACACACTCATAAATATAAGTTAATGTATGTTTTTTCTCTCTCTCTCTCTCTCCCTCTCTCTCTCTCTCTCTCTCTCTCTCTCTCTCTCTCTCTCTCTCTCTATATATATATATATATATATATATATATATATATATATATATATATATATATATATAATATATATATATATATATATATATATATATATATATATATATATATATATATATATATACATACACACGCACACACACATACATACATATATACATTTATATACACGCACACAAACACAAATTTATATATATCTACTTATACTATACATAAAACAACATTACAGAACGACAACTCATCGACGTATATCAAATATAAAACACTTGCCTGACGTCACGTGACGCAACTTCACAAAAAATGAAGTCAGTCCACATCACGCAATCAAGGTAACAATGAAAACCGCAAGGCCGGCCAATACAACTTTTGCCTTTAGGGCTATCGGGGGTACTTAATATATATACAGTATATATATATATATATATATATATATATATATATATATATATATATATATATATATATATATGTATGTATGTATGTATGTATGTATATATATATATATATATATATATATATATATATATATATATATATATATATATATATATATATATATATATTTAACTGAGGTGTTTGATTACAGTTATGATAGGATTGCCAGCAATGTCACTACCGCAATTACAGCTTGTAAGATATAATTTTTTTCCCCTTCGTAGTTGTTATATTTTTTGCTCTTCCTGACGAGCTATTGCTGTTCACATCTTCCTTTAAAGGCCTGCCTCTCTCTCTCTCTCTCTCTCTCTCTCGGGATCTGCTTTGGAGGGGTAACATCCCAAACCTTGACGGTACATCTTTTTTCATTACGCCGTCAACGGAAGTCACAATAAAGCATAAAAAGATAATAATACGTTGTACGAGAATACATTTAATTTCGAATACTCTTTTTATGCATACTGATGATTATTACTGCTATTAATGGAACAGATATATTGAGGATGGGTCCAACTTTTGTGGGTTATCGATGGTCAAAAATTGGAGAATACTCTCCACGACATCTAAGGGAGACATCACTAATTTTTTTAAATTTTAATCTAAAAATAAATTGATGGGATTACCGGGATTACCAATGACATTACAAGAGGAAGTAAAATCTCCTTTTACAAGAGCCTCCAAAGGATTCTCTAATTTTTTTAAATTTTAATCTAAAAATTAAATTGATGGTATTACCAATTACATTACAAGAGGAAGTAAAATCTCCTTCTACAAGAGCCTCCAAAGGATTCTCTCTCTCTCTCTACCTTTATGTATAGGAAGTACTGGGTGATTTGCGAAGACATCATTTTTTCTCCAGCATTACCTGTGCATTTCGTGACGTCACTTCCGTCTGTTCACTCTCACGACTTACACGTGTTTCACTAGATCATGGCTTCCCTACTTAATCTAACATTCTTTTACCAGTCTGCCATTCTCGGAGATACACGCTTCATCCCACAGCAAAATGAAGTGAATGATAAGCCTTTAACAGACGTAAGGACTTGTTGACTTTTTTGGATTAAAATCTTTTATCTCTGTACTTGAACAATTTTGTGACAATTCATACCCATTCAATAAAAAAAAACTTTTGTAAGTACGGTGAAAGATGTAGAAAGCAAGATGAAGTAATTTCAATTGTTCATAAACACACAGCAAATTATTATTACTGTTATTATTATTATCATTAAAAAGATGTACCTCTATTCATATGGAAAATGCCTGCGGGGGCCACTGACTTGAAATTCAAGCCTACAAAGAATACGATGTTCATTTGAAAGGAGTTACCGAAGATAACAGTTAACACAGAAAGAAGGGATCAGTTATTAGAAAAGAAACATAAATAAATAAATAAATAAATAAATAAAATTCAAGGTGAATTGTTTTTGGGGTAGTAATGTATTACATTTATGTTAGAGGAGACGCAAAGTTTAAGGTCGGTCAGTCGAATGCTAAGGCTGTTTTATTCCTTGAGCTCGGACGAAGTTTCAGTGGAGAGAGAGAGAGAGAGAGAGAGAGAGAGAGAGAGAGAGAGAGAGAGAGAGAGATGGTAAGGCGAGGGTTTAACACCCGTTGAGAACGAGGAAAACCACATATAAATTTTGGTAATAGCCTCTTGCCCTAAACCGGATGTAGTAAAATGAATAAAACATAAAAAAAAAACAACGAATGAAGCAATAAATGGTGTCTCCTGTAGCAAAAACAAAGCTATAAATATCCGAAAGAATATTATTTAAATACTCAATATCGACACACATCAGAAATCATGCAAGTATATTTTTTATCTTACGCTGGAAATTCAGCAACTTTTAACGCCACGATAAAAATTCTGTTCACCATAAAAATAAATCTTTTGAAGCTCTCGTGTAACGCAGCCTACAATAAGAGTGGTCTGAATCTGGAAAAAAAAGAAAGGAAAAAAAAATACGAGTAATTCTCAGAAGAAATCTCTCCAAGCAGCTATTGTACGGAGCAACTAGCCTATAACGGAATTTACATTTTCTTAGTCCATTAACAGCCTTCAACAAGGACGCGGAGAAGGAAGGTGGTGGTGGAGGAGGAGGAGGAGGAGGAGGAGGAGACGGGAGTCTAGGATGGGGGATGGGGTCATATTGTCAGTGAGTTTCAAAAATCAGCATGGGGTGAAAATAAGACGCCTTGGTGAAAACAGGAGACAGTGAATGAGAGAACACAGGGTTTCCCCCAAAAGTGACTTAAAATACTCCGGTTATGTAGTGAGGCCAACAAGGAGTTGAATCGGGAAAGGAATTTCTGTCGTCATCAACTGCTTTTTTCCCTCTTTATTCTTGAACGACGTTCTTAAGTTTGCAAGGCCTCTTTCTTTGCTTAATCTTTTATCTTCTCTTTGACGTTCTGTTCGTGAACGCCGGTATGATTTCCCAGTGTATTTTACAAACGTCTGAGCACAAACAGCTAAAACTTTTTAATAGTCAATGTATTTACGAATAAGAAAAACAGTCTTATGTGTAAGTTAAAACTCTCTCTCTCTCTATATATATATATATATATATATATATATATATATATATATATATATATATATATATATATATATATATATATATATACATATATATATATATATATATATATATATATATATATATATATATATATACATACATACATATATCTTTCACTGACAATCCGGAACATATCAATATCTAGTAACGAACAAAAAAAAAAAACAACACTTATTTTATGACAAGCAGATGTCAATTTACAAAATAAAAAAAAAAGGTATTTTCTGTAGAACAAAAGGAGCGTTCCACTAAAAATTATTTTCCTCCTTGCAACAAACAAAAGGCGTGTTTTATCAGCTTTGCAAACTCAAGAGCTTAATCAAATGCGACAGAGAGAGAGAGAGAGAGAGAGAGAGAGAGAGAGAGAGAGAGAGAGAGAGAGAGAGAGAGATATTTGTCTTGCCGGTAGCACAAGGTCTAATAAGAATTGTTTCTGCGCTGTCAATGATTTTCTCATTTTTCGGATAACCTTGGTGGGAGGCGGGGGGGGGGGAGATTATGAATCTCCTCAACCCGGTGGCTGCAGTTCGCTTTAGAAATTCCCACCAGATAAATACACGAATCGATGCCAGCGGAACGTCTGTCACTCTGAATCTCTTCTACTTCAGTGCTCGATTAAGCTGAGAACTCAAATTGCTCTCTCTCTATAAATTCATTCTCATTAAGCAACATGATCAGGCTAAGAACTTAAGTCTCTCTCTCTCTCTCAAATTCATTTGTATTAAGCAGCATGATCAGACAGAACTTAGCCTCTCTCTCTCTCTCTCAAATTCATTTGCATTAAGTAGCATGATCAGACTAAGAATTTAGCCTCTCTCTCTCTCAAATCAATTTCTATTAAGCAGCATGGTTAGAATGAAAATTTGACTTCTCTCTCTCTCTCTCTCTCTGTAATTCCTTTTTGTTATGGACCTTTATTATCAAGCAGCTGTATTATACAGAAAATTTAACCCTTCCCCCCTCTCTCTCTCAAATTAATATTTGTCAAGCTGTCTGACAAGACTGAAAACTACCTCTCTCTCTCTCTCTCTACGAGTATTTAGAGTCTCAACATATTTAGCATTCACTATTTAGAGTCTCAACATATTTAGTATTCACTATTTAGAGTCTCAACATATTTAGTATTCAATCTTTTTATCCGCATTCGCTATGCACAACATAACCGCCTCCAATTACCTTCTGCTTTACCCCCAAGTTGCTAAAATCAAACCCGACAGTTCAGTCAACCATGATCACCTAATTTCGTCAAAAATGCAAATATTCACGAGGCGCGGAAGAGCCACCGGCACCCCTGGGTAGAGCTTGCGCCTGGCACACTGTTGGCCCGGCGTTCGACTCTCCTACCCGGCTAATGAAGAATTAGAGGAATTTATTTCTGATGATAGAAATTCATTTCTCGTCATAATGTGGTTCGGATCCCACAATAAGCTGTAGGTCCCGTTGCTAGGTAAACCAGTTGGTTCTTAGCCACGTAAAATAAATCTAATCCTTCGGGCCAGCCCTAGGAGAGCTGTTAATCGGCTCAGTGGTCTGGTTAAACTAAGATGTACTTTTTTTTTTTATCCCTGGATATTTACTTTTGAAGCAAACCTAATACCCATAACCAGCCCAGGAAGGAGAGAAGAAGAAGCCTAACCCCGAAACAAGTTGAAAAGAAACAGTTAGTAAGAGTTTATTTAATACGTAAAACTCAGCTACAAACTCAGAGTAGATTAAAGGGTAAAGTCTATGGCTAGAATATGCCTCTCGTTTGCCAAAATTATATCAATTCTTTGCAGGGGTCCACGTACTCCTGATGAGTTTCTGTGTAGGTGTAAGTAGCAGCTAAGGTTTAGGACCATTCACAGCACAAGGGGTTCATCCAATTTTTGTTTAGGGGAATAAAAATTCGTTAAAAAAAAACCACAAACACGATTTCTTTTTACCTACATGTTCTGTTTAACTGTTCTTGGTTCGTCTGATGTTTAGTATTGTCGTTGCTGTATGAAATGTGGGTGTAATATAACAATGCAATTTTAAGATTAGCTTTTGTCATGATCGAAGGAATACTGGAACATAAAACAGGTGTAATGTAACACTGCAATTTCAAGATTAGCTTTTGTCACGATCGATGGAACACTGGAAAATAAAATAAACTGAAAACCTAAGATATATGATTGAACAACATGCAAAGAAAAGAATTATATTTAAAAATTATATATATATATATTTCTATATAAATAATACATATTTTATATATATATATATTACTAAAAGGACCTCATTCAAACTGGATGGTATCTAATGGAGTTTTTTTTTTTGAATAAAAACTCCATTAGATACCATCCAGTTTGATGGTATGTGATAAAGTTAATATATATATATATATATATATATATATATATATATATATATATATATATATATATAATATACCAACGTATGCTCTTCATTTTATAAACAACGATGAAACAAACGGCAACCACGAAGCCATTTAACCATTTAAGATGAAATTTCATCCTGAGAAGGAAGTCCCAGTGAACACCAACATGCCCAGATTATGTCACGGGGCTGGCAAATATCAAGGTTGCCATATAACAAAGTTTCCAAATGAAAGGCCTCGGC
>NC_089787.1:29675623-29685623 GCF_040412425.1 Macrobrachium rosenbergii | reverse complement strand
GAGCTCTGAATTCCCCGAAAATGCTGGAAAACCCTTGTGAAGAACTGGGAAAGCCTCAGTGATTAGTGTTTACCTCGTTTACTGCAAATAGGTGAGGTACATTCCATCACAGAGGCGTACATCATATATATATATATATATATATATATATATATATATATATATATATATATATATATATATATATATATATATATGACTTTTTTTCTGTCATATGGTCATTCTGCTATATAAAATGCAACGTGCATGTCAGTGTTTAACACACAGACTACAGGCAATAAACTCCAAGCTTATCTTCAACAAAATATTAAACAAGACGTGGCAGAGGAACGTACTGTACCTGATGCCTAATAAATATGATATTACTGCAAACATTCTTTAATATTGCTGTGGTTTCTGATGGGAGAGGCACACTAATAATAATAATAATAATAATAATAATAATAATAATAATAATAATAATAATAATGCCAGGGCAAATGTGCATGTGTAAAAGAGAGAGAGAGAGAGAGAGAGAGAGAGAGAGAGAGAGAGAGAGAGAGAGAGAGAGAGAGAGAGTACTGGTTAAGCGACATGAGTTACTTCGCTCCCTTTTTTTTATGTAAACAGTTAATATTAGACAAACGATATGTTAAATGAAAAGTATTCACGATACATTTAATATATCAACTATATATATACATACATATATATACATATATATATATACATATATATATACATATACATATATATATATATATATATATATATATATATATATATATATATATATATATATATATATATATATAGATGACAGATTGATAAATATTAGGACATAATTTATCCTGCTGCTATTATATCAAGAAATTCACTGCCATACAAAACAAAGCAAAACAATTAATAAGGCAAAACATCACTTTGCATCGCATACAATATTATGAAGCCTAACATTAATACCCAGTAGGCCTATTTCTACTCCAGCCAAACACTTACTTGTTCCTCGGCGAAGGGGAAAATATCTGGACCGAACGAAACCAGAAAAGAAAAATATGCCTGTGAACCAATATACATGACCTTAACGCCACCCGCCTCTTCGGGAACTTCTTATCTCGAATTCTGCTTCTATTAGCATTTTAACGAGGTCGCCAACTGCGCCTAACAGAGAGAGAGAGAGAGAGAGAGAGAGAGAGAGAGAGAGAGAGAGAAGAGGAATTCTATTCCGCCTCTGCGAACAGCCAGAAATTTGTACGTAATTAGAGAGAGTTCGGGGATGGAAAAGAAACCTGAAGATAAATGCTAACAGTTTGAAGGAGTTTTATATTCGGCGTAAGTCGAGATCCTTTTTTTTTTTTCTAAACGAAGATTGTTTTTCCTTCTGAGGATAGAAGCGTTTGGCAGAAGAATAAAGCTAATAGCATGAAACATTTCTGGTAAAACAGAATACAACATACGGGTTTTCAAGACAAAACAGAACAAAACGATACGGTAAAACATTCGGTACATCTCTATCGTGCTTTTAGGATAAAAGACACCAAAACAATATGACAAACATTTATTGAACATCTCTATCGGCATATTAAGATGCTTTTAGGATAAAAGACAACAAAACAATATGGCAAACATTTATTGAACACCTATCGGCATACTAAGATGCTTTTAGGATAAAAGACAAGAAAACAATACGGTAAACATTCACAGAACATCTCTATCGTCCTGTTAGGATAAACAGTCTCCCAGGGCATGTCGGGCGACTGGAACTTCAGAAGTTCGAGCGAAGATGCAATGCTTTACTGCCCTAATACAATTCAACTTTATTTTAATCTTTTACTTACATTTTTAATTAATTAATTAATTTTCTAATAACTGATCTCCTCTTTCTGTATTTCCCATTACCTTCTGTTACTTCTTTCGAATAAACACCATGTTCTTTGGAAGCTTGAATTTCATTCAAGTCAATGGGCCCTGTGGTGGGCTTGTTCCATATGAACAGGATTCTTCATCTTCTTTATTATTATTATTATTATTATTATTATTATTATTATTATTCAGTAGATGAAACCTATTCATACGCATCATGCCCAAAAGGGCCCATTAACTTGGAAAAAGCCCACCAAAGGGGCCACTAACTTGAAAATTCAAGCTTCCAAAGAATACGGCGTTCATTACGAAGAAGTAAGAGGAAGTAAAGGGAAATACAGAAAAAAGACATACCACTTATCAAAAAAAGAAAAAAAAATAACATTAGAAATAAATCCCTTCGAAGAGTAAGCACCGGGACAAAGCAAACGAAACACGATCCTACACAACGAGTTACTATGTAGGTGCTTCCGGGGGACTTCGCCTTGCGTCACAGCGTTCCCCTGCACTGAACAGAATGCTGGGACATACATTCATCACTCTCATTGCCAGCGAGTGTCATTCATTTAGGCTGGCTTGCACACACACATGAATATTTAGCGTTAGTTTATTGTTATATTAACACTGATTAGTTCATTTTTGATGGTTGTTGTTCCGTGTTAGTGGGCTATCAAAAGCCTCCTAATGGGCTATCAAAAAACCTCCAAAAAATTACATTAAAATGTCAATTTTAGTATAAAAAAAAATCCGAATAAGGACTATAACTTTTTCATAACCTCAAAACAGAATTGCAATTAAGCCATAAAAACAATTATACTAAAAGAAATGGGGTTTTAACATTTGAAATCAAATTTTCCAAACGAACCATTGATGACAATACACCGGAAACCATACTTTTCTGAGAAGGGACAAAGTCTGTGTCGTGGAAATATTTACATTAATTATCGTAACACATTCAACTCGACTTCACTGCTTTGCGTATCTCAAGTTTAATAATGATGGAACAGCGAGAAGCGAATAATTTTCAAAAAAAAAAAAAAAAAAAAAAAAAAAGGACATGAGAAACTTGAATACAGAAAATGGAGGTAACCATTTGGGAGAGAGGAGTAGAACAGCGTAGAAATAGAGAAACTAATAAAAGTTAAACAAAATAAAAGGGCAAATTACCATACGGATGAGGATCGAATATCTAATCCTTATAACAGGAAGGGAAATGGGGAAGAAAGTAAATCAAAAGTAGAGCAAGCAGTGTGGTAGCCCCACTTTCTATCTGTCACTGATTAAGGCTTTCTCTCTCTCTCTCTTCTCTCTCTCTCTCTCTCTCTCTCTCTCTCTCTCTCTCTCTCTCTCTCTCAGAATAGGACGTCTCTCTGCGAAATCCACAGTCATATGATAGCTCACTTCCGGCCAGCAAGCGATGCTAATATTTCTACTGGACATACTATCTCTACATGAAGTTCATAGCGCCACGCAGCAATTTTAGTTTAGTAAACGAACTTGGATGTAAATAAAAAGGCTGTATTTGAATCCATGAGGGGAAATGATACTAAGACGAATTAGCGAACTTATAATTTTGAAATTTTAAATAAAAGTTTACAAGCTATGGACGGCATTCACAATATAGGTTCCAACGAAAACATAATCTAGCTGTACTCATACTCCACATAGTATCTTTTTTTTATCAGGCATAAAAGAAACGTGAAGAAATCTAATCCCACTAAAAATCTGAAAAGCAGTTAAGAATTAGGTTTAATAAAGAAATAAGAAATCACTACAAACATATAAACGCGATATATATATATACATAAAGTTCCCCCGAAAAGAGGCCTGATGGAGGGCGAAACTGTTGGGACAAATTAAGAACTCTATTTCCTTTTCCTCTGGTTTCTCCTTCATTTTCATTGTGGAGTGCATCGTGATATTTTATCTTCGTGATTGAGAAGAATACAACTAAATATATATACATATATTTATACTATATATAACTATTATTATATATATATATATATATATATATATATATATATATATATATATATATATATATATATATATATATATATATATATAATTTCAGAAACACACTTAAGTCAGATTTAATCCTCACGACTAACAAAATAATTTGATTGGCCCGTCCCGAAATCCTAATCATAAAAAAACAGTAAGAAAAAAAACTGTTCGTCCATAGCACGAATATGACCAATTCCATTCTCGAGAGAAATCACGAAATCACGAACCACCAAATGATTCCAATATATCCGTTTGAAGAAGCACAAAGAATTTATTATTATTATTATTATTATTATTATTATTATTATTATTATTATTATTATTATAATAAAAACGCATTCATAAGCTATTCATTGATTTTCCGAACCTGAACTTGAACCACATACAATAAAAACAGCGACCCCAACTAGGGACTGAGCTGTGAAGAAGAAGAAGAAGAAGAAGAAGAAGAAGAAGAAGAAGAAGAAGAAGAAGAAGAAAAGGTCAATTTTACATTATCACACCTTTCTTGACTGATAAAAATAACCTGCTGATATTTCTCCTGCTTAAAGTAGCTGCATATAAGACGAACGTCATGAAAGTAAAGTAAAATTTTTTTATCGTGCTAACAGTCTTTTCTTATTTTGGCATCGAAAGACTGAATTACACACACACACACACACACACACACACACACACACACACACACACACACACACACGCATATATATATATATATATATATATATAATGTATATATATATATATATATATATTATGTATAAATTTATATAAATATATATATATATTATATATTATATATATATATATATATTTTTATATATATTATATGGGTCGTTATTCCGGTCACTAAAAGATGAGAAATAATTTTAGCAAACGAATCAGACACTTAAAGCAACGTTGTATTAGCAATAACGCTATTGCATACATGAAATTAGAAAATCGGCTACATAATGCAGTTCCCCTTGTTCTGAAACTCCTGTATCACATGTGTAGCACGCACGATTCTAGTTATTTCTCAAGGGATTTCCTAATACAATTAATGAAGAAATATATTAAATTTGCAAGAGTCGTGCAGTGTACGAGAGAGAATTTTGGTATATAACCTGTTTGAAGGTTCAAGGTTGAAAGAAAATTTATTGAACTCTTAAAAGAATATCATTTCATTCAAAAAATTTCTAGGTTTTGTTAATAACAGCATTTTTATCTTTAAAATATATATATATATATATATATATATATATATATATATATATATATATATATATATATATATACACATATATATATATAGTATATATACATATATATATATATATATATATATATATATATATATATATATATATATATATATATATATATATACATAAATTCTGATGTATTAATAATAATGTCTGTATTTTATTTTAGAGATATTTTGAATTCAAAATCCAGCTTTTCAAGTTCCTTTCGTCTGATTTTCAGTATTATTATTATTATTATTATTATTATTATTATTATTATTATTATTATCCTTCCTTCCATTTCTCCTCCTGACACGAAAGTATTTACAGGTAAGCAATATGGATTTAATGAACAACGCACCACTGCTTGAGAATAAAATTAATGAAAGCTATCTTTCCCCTTCATCAGAAATGAACAACCTGACCTACCAACGCATTTCGGCCGCCAATTGTCTCCAGTTGTTGTGAAGCCAGTCCATCGTAATGAAATCAATCAATCAGTCCCTACTTCGCATCCGCCTGGCACCACGGGAATTCTCGCCGGAATGCCTCCAATGTTGTCAGCCGGTATCTGTGTAGGATCTTGTGAAGGATATTGCCCATCCTAAGAGGCGGTTGCGAGGGTGCACCAATGGATGTTTGCTAGGGTCGGGAAACCTGTGTGTGTGTGTGTGTGTGTGTGCTTGCTTCAACTGCTACTGCTGATGTCGTTTCTTGAGGCAACTGGATAGAAGAGAAGGATAGAAAAGAACTACTCTACTAGCTCAGAGAGAGAGAGAGAGAGAGAGAGAGAGAGAGAGAGAGAGAGAGAGAGAGAGAGAGAGAGAGAGACGTAAAGGCGATTCTGTTCCGTAGAGCAACTGGACGGAATGGAACTGGTCAACCAGTTTGGAGAGAGAGAGAGAGAGAGAGAGAGAGAGAGAGAGAGAGAGAGAAGAGAGAAGGCGATTCTGTTCCGTAGAGCAACTGGACAGAATGGAACTGGTCAACCAGTTCGGAGAGAGAGAGAGAGAGAGAGAGAGAGAGAGAGAGAGAGAGAGATGAATGGGAAGTACTGTACAAGGGAAGTGAATTCGACAGGTCCATTTGCTTCTTTATCATTTACTCTCTCAAGACTCTTCCTTGCTTTCATTGGAAGGAATCTCTCCAGCGTAAGTGGGCTAAAGGTGTCTGTTTCCAACCGAGAGAGAGAGAGAGAGAGAGAGAGAGAGAGAGAGAGAGAGAGAGAGAGAGAGAGGCCGTTGGATACGAGGAGAAGTGAATGAGGCAAGACCATCAGTTGATTTTAATGATCTCCGCAACGCTTCCCCCTTACTTTTATGACACGACAGCTTCAATGGGGCAGGATAGAAACAGTCGACCGGGTAAGAGAAAGAGTGAGGAGTTGCTAGGAACTGAGGGAACGATATGGAGAAAATGTGAGAAGAGAAGAGGAGAAAAATAGGGGGATGTAACCCCTAATATCTAATTTAACTTCTAAGAATCATCCTCATTTTAATCAGCAGACTATTACCGTTATGTTACACAGCGTTTAGTCAGTCAAGCGCAGAAATATGGGGTTGTTATTAAATAAAAACTCCTAAAATAATAAAAAAAAAAACTACAAAAATAAATTAAAAAGAGGCAAGGAAAAATTAAAAGCAACAAACTGCATTTCTATTTTTCGTCGCACTTAATGACTTCCTGTTATCGCCCGTGCTTTCGGCCATAAAAGATCCGATTTCACATTGTTTTGGCGTCGGGTTCCTTTCATAATGGCGGCTTTTGATGTTAGTGAAGACCGTCATGTGAAAATATCGACAGATTTTGTTTATCGGCCGTCTCTCTCGGCTCCGGTGTAAGTAAGTAGATCTGAGGATGGCGCGCACACACACACACACACACACACACACATATACACATATATATATAATACACACACATATATATACATATATACAGTATATATATATATATATATAATATGAGACCATTATTACAGACATTTATTGGAAGTTTGACCACAAGGACTTCCTCCATACGAAAAACACACGACAAGGAAAAGTGACTGTATACCATTTCTTTATCCAGATAATGATCTTGTTTGCACATATGTTAGATAAACATGAGATGCGTAGGTACATCCAAAGGATATGTTCAACTGCATTTCGAGCACCTGTTAATCTAACTGCATACGAAATTCGGCCACTAATGCCAACAATTTGAATAATGTCGGTTAGGAATAATTACTCATGTATGATGTACACAAATATATGCATATATACACGGTATATTATATATATACATATATAATCTACATATATGTATATATGTACATATGCGTGCTTGTGTAAATAAATCAAATTTTTGGAAGCTTTCTAAAATAAGCATTCACCCACCGACTCAGCAGTTAAAACATATACTGTACATGATGATAACCAGTGAGATCTATATGTATATACATATATATATGCACACACACACTCATATATGCATATATGAGAAATGATAAACTAACATCTCAGCATATATTCTCATTCGCTAATCCACTGTATTCTCGAGTGCAAATAAATGGCATCCATTTCCACCGGAACACGCCATCATCAACAGCAGCCCCAGAGAGAGAGAGAGAGAGAGAGAGAGAGAGAGAGAGAGAGAGAGAGAGAGAGAGAGAGAGAGAGAGAGCACTTGAAACGAGCCATTAACACAAGTACCCACTCAACTCCGCGTCTTGCCCGACCATCAGATCTTTTAATCAATAACAATGCAAAGTGCGAAGCCAGTTCCCCTCTGCTCCTCTCACTGAATTAAATCCTCAAGGGGATTTGTTGAGGACCTAAAATATGAAATAATCCCTATTCTCCCCGCACTCCACCACCCCCAAACCTTCCTCTTCCACCTGAGAGAGAGAGAGAGAGAGAGAGAGAGAGAGAGAGAGAGAGAGAGAGAGAGAGAGAGAGGTAGAGATGTTTGGCTTAACCTCAGAGTTTGTTGCTCATTATCTTCTGAATGGGACGCGGGGCCTTTATCGCATTGACCCATATGTGGAGTCTACGGGTCAGATTTTGTCTGCTATACGTTTAAGATGATAAAAAAAGCGAGTTATCGGAATTACGCCATGAAAGTCTAACTGCGACTTATTCATTGTTATAATTCTGTTGAAAACTCAACGGAGACCTTGAACATCTCTTAGAGAAAGAGAAAATTGTAAGGTTTGACATTATCTAAGAAGAAAGCAAGTTAACTGCTGTACATCCAGGGATTCTGTTGTACAAGATATGTAAGTCTTATGGCTACACTAGGATCAAGAAAACACGGGTCTTTATATATATATATATATATATATATATATATATATATATATATATATATATATATATATATATATATATATATATATATATAATATAATATATAGAAATAGAGAGAAAGAGAGAGAGAGAGAGAGAGCACACGCGCCTCTCTCTTTCTCTATATATATATATATATATATATATATATATATATATATATATATATATATATATATATATATATAATGTATGTATATGTACTGGTAAAAGTAATTGCACTGGTAGATTTCCGCTTGATAATCCTGGGCTGCCAATCAGCGATTAGAAGCGCAATCAGACTTACAATGGCAAAATATATAGTCGCCTATTTGTGTTTATATTTGTAATCCATGGATGAATGAACAACTCTTTCACATATTACCTGGCATTCCTACCATCCAACATACACGAATTCAATTAAGCTTATAAAAATTAGATATAAATGCACCCAAAAGGCTAATTACATTTCCCGTACGTCAATATATCTCGCTAATTGGTTTTATACTATAATTCAGTTTTAATGACTAATCTTTTATATATATCGGAGTTTTCTGCTTAACCTTCACAGAGTCTTGATACTGATCTCATTTATCTTGCTTAAATGAATCTGCTAATTCAGATCATTTTTCATATATATACATGCTGCAGAAAAAGAATAACGCTTGTTTTACATTTTTCATAAAGGAAAGCAAGAATTAGATTTTTATTAATGATATGCTTTTCAATGAAACAGCTTTAATACTGGAGAGAGAGAGAGAGAGAGAGAGAGAGAGAGAGAGAGAGAGAGAGAGAGAGAGAGAGAGAGAGAGATGTTTATTTATATATCGATCTATCTATCTATTTACACACACACAAAGAGAGATACAGACATACATAGATAGAGAGAGAGACACAATGAATATATATATATATATATATATATATATATATATATATATATATATATATATATATATATATATATATATATATATATATATATATATATATATATATATATATATATATATATATATATATATATATATATATATATATATATATATATATATATATATATATATATATATATATATATATATATATATATATATATATATATATATATATATATATATATATATATATATATATATATATATATATATGTATAGAGAGATTCACACACATACATCGATATATATGTATATTTACATACATACATATATACATACATACACACAAACACATATACACATAATAATTAATTTCAGCAATGATAAATATTTATAATGTCATATATTATATAAATCGATATATATATTTCTATATATAAACAATCGACCTGACAGCAGCCCATTCCAGGTAAATTCAAGTGTAAAATGTCCAGTCTGGTCTGCTTCAGTCTGGGTGAGAGAGTAAGGTGCCCAGCCCACGTATAATTTTTTTTAGATATGATAACTCCTATGGGTGCCAACATTCAGTATCAATTTTTTTTTTTTTTTGAGATAAGGTTACTAGCCCTAAGCCCTTTTCTGTCAAAAGCCACGACCCACTACAGTCAAATGGTGCTTAATTCACAGCAGTGGGCCAAAGACATTTCCCCCCCAAATTCGGTTCTCTCGCTAGTGG
>NC_089787.1:29650623-29673123 GCF_040412425.1 Macrobrachium rosenbergii | reverse complement strand
AGTTCGACAGAGGCACTTGGCTGGTCGTAACTCCGACCTCCATTGTCTTGAAAAATATTTTCTAATCATGATTTCAAAAACCAAATGTTCACAATTAATATTTTGTAAAAATGAAAAACTAGGAGAATAGTAAAAGACATTTGACAATAATCTGACATCCGACATGGCACTTAATTCTCATTTATGATAGGATGAATAAAAAAGAGAAACATTACAGGGTTTCTTCAAGTCGTAAATAAAAAAAAAATGGATGGATTTCAAAAACGAAATCACTAATAATTATCGTTAACATTACTAACCAAGTCGCAACACCACTTGGAAAAGCAGGATGATAAGAGCATCAGGGAAAGGATACCAATAAAGAAAAAGAAATAGAGGAGTCAGAAATAAACTATGTAAGAGAAACAGCAAAGAGAAAACCAAAGGAAATCAAACACTTAACCTAAGAAACGAGACGACTCTCGTGAAACACCTGAATAAAAGTACATTTGCACCTAGTTCGGACTTCACAACTTCCAAGGCTAGGAAGATCAATCAGAACTTTGGTCACACCTGGACCGAAAGTTCTAGACAACTGTGTGGTACTGAACCTCGCAAATGAAAGGTAAGACTGTCAGAATTAGCTACGTGTCAGTAGTCTTGGAAGAGCTACATGCAAGGGATGATCAGAATTATGAAAATTTGTACAAAGCAAGCACAACGAGCAATTAGAAATACGGGGACAGAGATTAAAACACTACGATCCGGAAGAATGAATTGATAGAAAGTTAAGTTTTACTAAATAATCTCTGATGCGAGTCAGCTACTTTCGACAAAACAGGGGAACAATATTCAAAACATGGCAGAATAAAGAATTAAAACATTTTCTCATGTTAGACAGGTCTCCAAAATTTTTAGTAAACTTTGTCAACTTGCCAATTTTTCTTATTTTTTGCCAAAACTGAACAGGCCGTTCCGGCACGTTTTTCTGAATTGAATATGCAGTCTAGAATAGCCTTAGAATTTTAAATGAGTTCTGTGTAATCAAACTTACATTATCAATGCAAAGGTCTAGGTGGGAGGTGCCAATGGCCTAGGCCCCGTAACATTACACCAGTGATCTCAAGCCATAACGAGAGTGAATTTAATGACAATTCAGTCAACTGTAACAATATATATTTTTATTTGAAACGTCAGTGAGCCATTGCACGTTTGAAATATAAGAATGACTGTCTACATATTTAAAAGTACTCTCAATAATGTCCAAAGAGATGTACTTTTGATTATATTCCTTCATACAGAGGGACGAATGAGTACTGTTTTTTAAGAAAACCTTTTCTCTTAGGTGAGGAAGGGGAGTGTCTTCTACCTAGTTGAGTACTCTTGCGAGGATTTTCCTTGCTAAGCCACTGGCGATGCGAAAATGATTACAGGGAAACGTACTGTAAGTTCCAGTCACTTCAAAAGTACACGATTTTCTACTACGTACAAAGGAGATATTTCAAATCACTTACGAAAACCATCCATCAGGAAAGTAAGGAATGAGTAACTGATAAGGAAAAGTCACCAAAAAGAACTGAGGCGAAAAGAGTGCTATTTTAAGAACAACCGTAAATGTTGTTTTTCAAAATAATGACCAACATGGTACTCAAACTAATATTCCAGGTTTACATTTTCTTTCCTACTTCAAAATGTTTTTGATTTCCTGAACCTTACATAATAATATGAATGTAATACGAATGTAATATGAATCAAAAGAGCAAAGTGATATTATTTTCTATCAAGAAGAAGTATCAGATGTTAGGATTTGTGACAGTTATTCAATCTCTATTCTGACATCTTCAGCTCACGAAGGGAATCAATTCCTTATGCCTTCAATCCTCCGACGGGGGAAACGAATTATCACGCCTTCATCATCCCGCTGGGTAAAACATTTCAGCCCCGGGACCAGGAAAACAAACTCATATCTTCATCCACAAGTTTTCCCAAGTCTGCACCTTTACGATTGAAAATACATGTTTTACTTTTTAAGCCTCAAGGAAAAAAAACGTTAAAACGTTCTATCACTATAACATGAATAAACAATTTATGTAGCTTTAACCTGTGCTTCTATCCATTTCCCGGTAAGGTATCAAACTGCTTGGTAAGTGTTACACGCAAAAATATTCTTCACTAATAATCAAATACTTCAGTATAGCCCTTTCCTTTATTTGTCAGACTGCTGTATCAAGTATATAGAATAATCTTTTAGGGATGCTGTTATTGATTATCACTACTAATAATCGTAATAACCATAAAAATAATTCAAATGCCATTATTAGTTTAACAAGTTTCCTTGGATTGAAAAGGAGGGACCTCGCTATTGAGAAAAACTGGTTTAAAATAGGGATTAAAGATAATGAAAATCCTAAAAATTTGAATCTGCACCCCAAAATATAACATGTACATTCACCAATAAATTGCACCTTAACTACATTATTACCATATAAGGATGAAAACTGTCAACAAACATAAAATATGTCGACTTTGCTAGGTTCCTGAATCGTGGAATAATAAAAATCCCTTTGCAAACAAAAACACTGAATAAACAAAAGCATTAAATTAAAAGGCGCTAAGTTACAGTATAACTTAATGGGATGATGTCTTCCACACACACATAAACTTCCCATAACCATAACAGAGGGTGCATATCACCCATATGTAAATGTCCCGTCCCCTTAAAAAAAAGCGTTTTTCTCCTTGATGTCTTCACTAAAAGCGCTTTACTCCGGCCTCGAGTGTAGGGGTTTACGTGGGTCCACGTGTCTCCCTCCCCCCCACCCCACTATCCTCTCCCTAACACCATCATCCACTTCCCCCCTGTAGAGACTCCTTCAGCAATATGGACGCACACACCCCAAGCGTTTCGTGTCTATAATTATTTTTCCTTTTGCGGATGGTTCTTTATGGCACGCTGCCCCCGACGGAGTTCCGCTGCGCCCTTGCGAAAGCATTCATGAGGGGAAGGGGCAGTAATCAGGCTGCTTATCCGGCTACTAGATCTCTGGTTCACCTTGCAACACAGGAGTGACTTTCATATATATATATATATATATATATATATATATATATATATATATACATACATATATATATATATATATATATATATATATATATATATATATATATATATATATATATATATATATATATATATATATATATATATATATATATATATATATAAAAGATTAAATGTTTTTCTATTGAATCTATATAAATAAAGAAACTTAAATGTTTTTCTTTTATATATATGTATATATATATATATAATATATATATATATGTGTGTGTGTGTGTGTGTGTGATTATAAGTTAACCAGTTACATGTAAATGCTTATTAAACAAAGACGAGTACACTGGTATAAGTTATATCCACAACTTATGAGAATTTCAATAAAATTAAAATTTACATATAAAATAAAATACGAGTACATTGCTTCAAGTAGCATTCATAACTTACGAAAACTTCAATGAAATTCAAATCTACAGTACATATAAAAACAAACAGGAGTACACTGCTTCAAGTGACATTCATAACTTATAAGTACTTCACTGAAATTTTAATTTACATATAAAAAAGGGTACATTGCTCCAAGCTATATCCATAACTTATCAGTGAAATTCAAATTTACGTATATAACAAATACATTGCTTCAAGTAACATTCATAAGTCATAAGAACATCAATGAAATTCAAACTTACGACTTAAAAACAAGTACTAGGGACGTGCTTTCAAATATCGTGGTACAAAGTGCGCGCACGCAAAAATTAAATAAATAAAATGAGCGAAAACGTGCTTTCAAGTGCTCTGGTAAACACAAAAGCCGAAGCTTAATCACAGAGTACGCTTGGGTACATTTTCAATGGAGTCCGCTACTCTCGTCCTTTGCATAAACAGTTACAATCCCCGACATCCCTTTCATAAGTCTGTTTTTGTCATAACTGAAGATTATTCTGATGGAAAAACTGTGCCTTTCTAAATCCTCATAAGACCGAAGTGCATGTAATATACGAAAGATTCCCAAACTCAACACAAGTCTTTGAAAGGAATCATTTCGATATTTTTGTTTGACTTAAAATATTACTACTCACTGCTATCATATCATTATCTTAAACAGGTTAAAATGACTTGATGGATATATATACGAAAGATCCCCAAATTTCAGTATTTTATATTTTTTCTTCAGTATATTGACGTCCGATTTGAAAACAAATACTTGACACTAATAATTTCAATGACTTGATACCCAAATTTCATTATTTCATATTTTTTCTTCAGTACGCTGTCGTCCGAATTGAAAACAACTCTTTGAATCTATCATTTCAATTGCTTGATCTTACTATAAATATTATTATTCAGTCATATTTTTCATTTTGAACAATTTAACATATATTAATGGATATATACAAAAGGTTCCAAAATTTCAATATTCTATATTTTTACTTCATTGTATTGACGTCTAAATGTAACACACGTCTATGAAACTGATAATTTCAATTTCTTGATTTTCCTATAAATATCTTTAATCACTACTATCATATTACTAATATCCAGGGCAATTTAACTTACATTAATGTACATTGCATATCATCATTAAAAGTCATTCACCATACTATAACTCTCCAAACCTCCACTGAACTACACACACCTATATACAAATCAAACAATAAAATTCTTGAATTAAAAAACATTCATATTTGAACCCTGCATCATAAAATGACAGAGACACAAGACTCTCGTGAATGAGAAACAATATCTCAGCGTTAATAAAAAAAAAAACAGGAGGTCTTGCAGCAACGTAACTTGGTAAAAAAAAAAAATTAAATAAAAAATAAAAATAAATAAAAAACCCTATCATGCACGGAGGAGAGAATGTTACACCGGGCGACTGACTACCAGACGAAACACCTGGGTCAGTTCAAACAATCGGTTTCGGCCGGGTGAATAAGGTGTGCAGGGAGGAGGAGGAGGAGGAGGAGGAGGAGGAGGAGGAGGAGGAGGAGGAGGAGGAGGAGGAGGAGGTGGTGGTGGTGGAGGAGGAAGGAGAGGAGGTGGAGGAAGAGGAAGAGGGGGAAGTGGTAGTGGAGGAGGAGGAGGAGGAGGAGGAGGAGGAGGAGGAGGAGGAGTTGGTGGCGGTAGTGGAGGAGGAAGTGGAGGAGGAGGAAGAGGGGGAAGTGGTAGTGGAGGAGGAGGAGGAGGAGGAGGAAGGAAGGGGGAGGAGAAGGAGGAGGAGGAGGAGGAGGAGGAAGAAAGGGGAGGAGAAGGAGGAGGATGAAAGGAGTAGACGTTATTGGGTGGAAGGTAGGTAATGAAGCCAGGTAGCGTGGGCGTCGGGGCGTTGAGAGAAGGTATCAACAACCCAACATTCATGAGGTAACAGTAAACAATCGTTCGGCGATCGGCGGCAACAATCACCCGACACAATGGTCACGATCTAGATGAAAGCTCGAGGGAAGAACAATTGCAGGTTTTGCAAAAACGGATGCTCTCTGGCAGTTGACGTTAGCTGATTTGCCGTACAATAAGGAAAGAGAGAGAGAGAGAGAGAGAGAGAGAGAGAGAGAGAGAGAGAGAGAGAGAGAGAGAGAGAGAGAGAATGTTTAATATAATTGGGGGACCCTCCGCTCGTGAAACTTTCCAGCGTTGACGGGAAACTGATGCTGCGAAGAAAATTACTTGCAATAAAATGGATGCCAAAATTATAATATCATTATAATATACAAAACATTAAAAAAGACACTCCTTTCTTACTTTAATGTATGGTTGCCCAAATAGCTATAGCATTGATTTAATATATAAAACAGTTTTATATATATATATATATATATATATATATATATATATATATATATATATATATATATATATATGTATATATGTATGTATAATATACTAGTTTTATCACTAGATTTTATTAATGATGAATATTAACGAATAAATACCTTTACTATCGAATTAACCTTGGGAATAAGTCCACCCCTACGAAAACTGAAATGATGAGTGCTTTAGCCCTGACCTAGAATCGAACCTAACCTGTGCCTTTTGGATTTGTTGCAAGGGAGACGAGTAATTATCCATTCGGATTAGATGATAAGTCCTTCTCCACTAGCAAGAATTCGAATTTACGCTATTTAGATTCGGTACAGAGGAAACAGAGGCTTATCCACTCGGCTTGTGAGTGCATCACCCCAGGCCAACCTTTTGGGTGTAAGTTTTCCGAAGGTAAAGTGAATTTGATATTAAGGGGTACTTTTACATATATATATATATATATATATATATATATATATATATATATATATATATTATATATATATATATATATATATATATATATATATATATATATATATATATATATATATATATATATATATATATATACATATATATTATATATAATATATATATGAGTTTAACAACATCATATGCCCTTAGTAACATGAACAAACACGCACACACCAACAATAATTTTAAGATGTACTAAAATTTTCAAACATTAGTCACTCCAACCCCCGCAATATTTAGTAGTCTCATATTCGTAGCCTTTTATTATGATGAGATCCTTCAAAGACAATAATGACGACGTCTATACGTCACCGACACTGCAATCAAGAATGTTTACTGCAGAGTAAAACACGTTTCCCGTCCTAATCGTGTAGTTACATCTGCCTACATATCCGGCACCGGAAAGATTATATCTTCTCGCTGGCTTTCAATCTGTGCGGTTGCACACTGCCTGTCTGGCTTTGATCTGCATACCTACATCTGCCACAGTTCCATCACATACAAGACAAAATACGTCAAAGAGATATACATCATTATCGCTCAAAAGATTCGGAGTATTTTTGTAACATAACATCACTCAAATGCAGCCAATAAACTCCTGTGTCTCTAGACTTCCCCCCCTCCACGGTACCGAAAACTACCAACCTAACCCCACCACCCCAGTTTCCCCGACCCCTCCGAAATCATTATCGTATGGAAAACCCCAACGAAAGTGAAAACACGGGAATAGCAGCAGCAGCAGCAGCAGCAGCAGCAGCAGCAGCAGCAGCCACATAAGAAATCTTTTACTGGAGCTTCAACAACAACAATTGTCTCTAGTCGGGTTTTTCCTTTCACTCTCGACTTTAACCTAATTCAATCACGCCAAGTCATTCGATACAGGGTGACGGAGGGAGGAATGGGGGGATGGGAGGGGTTCAGAGGTGGGTTAGGAAAGGGGGGAGGGAGGGGTATAGGAAAGGGAGGCAGGTTTTCGCACGAAGGAATGGGTGGTTTTCCTTTCTTCTTATGCACCCCTCCCTCTTCCAGCTAGCCAAGTCGATTTTATTAACCTTCATAATTTTAGACTGATCTGTCTCCTTTATTTTCCTAGCCTTGTAATACTTTATAACCCCTACTATTTAATAATTTTTTTTTTTAACTATGCAACTGCTTTTCCATCTGTTATTTTGATCAATGCCTGGTCTTGTCGTTTCTCGATCATCTCGGAATTATGTCGATTTTACACCATACCTTTTAACTTTTATATTTACATTTCTTACAGTACCAAACTTATCTTATTTTATTCTTTTCTTTATGCAGATGATGTACATCATATCTTCATAAGACTTTTTCAGTCATCTAACAATGCAAATGATTACCATCATCATCTCTCAACCAAACATACAAATTCAAATAAGAATGAGAAAGAGAATACACGTTCTAAATACATGCACACATGTACAGTACGTGGACCTAAAAAAATAAGCTAAATATAACGCATAAAATATAGTGTGGATGCAGGATGAAAATGAAAGCTACTTAGATGAACTGTTTGTATTATGAATGTGGAGATATGACGGCTTGTAAAACGACTGGGATAGATGAAAAGATATATAAAGTGTTTTGAAGTAGTCTGGTCTTGAGGAGAGAATGGAAGATAATAGGCTGGTGAGAAGTGTGCATAATTACGAATTTCAGAACACAGGGGCTTTGGAAATGTCCTACACAGGGTATCATCCTGTGGAGCCCATCCTTTCAGGGGAAACAGCTTGAGGGGGAAATATGTATATATATATATATATGTGTATATATATATATATATATATATATATATATATATATATATATATAATATATAAATGTATATAAATATATATATGTATATGTATATATATATATATATATATATATATATATATATATATATATATATATATATATATATATATATATATATAATGTATAATTTTAAGTGGAGCAATTAGTATTGGTTCATTCTTTCCTTCTCCACACTCCACCATTTTCTGACTGCTGATGTTCATTCCTCGGCGGACGACTGGCTCTGTTCTGTCCCGCTCAAGCTGGTTTCTTTAGGTGAACGGATGGGAGACGAAGGCTGTTCGGGGCTGAACTAAAAAAGTGAGGTCAGGAAGTTCACTCAGAGTGGAAAAAAAAAACTTGTATGCAAATAGCTGATGTGATAAGCGATAGTTTAAATTAACTAAAGACCGTTAAGGACGAAAATAAATTAAGGAAGAGTAAGAATTGCTAAATCTTACTTAGAGTTAAAGTGAATGTTTTGTTTAAAATCTAAAATTCGGAAAGTGTCAAAAAAGTGCAATGAAAATTGGGTAAATAAGTACAACCCAATTACAAAAAAATATGACACTAATGAAGTCAAAGCGAGCTACGAAGGCCACAAACCTGCGCTCAATCATGGAAAAAAAAAAAAATAGATCAGACTTATTAAATATGAAAACGAATATCATCTCTTGCTCTGATTGCAATGAAAGCATGAAGGCATGAAAACCTAGCTTGCATTGCAATTGCACTCGGGTGGTCTTCTAAAAGCACATTTTTTTTTAATAGCAAAATCTAGTTGTGCTTCTTAATACTAGTGATTAAATATACCTAATACCAACAATTCTTCAATTACCGTTACGCTGCAGGATTAACAAATAACACGTTTGATCTCAATAATTCTGAGATATTGCAAAGGAATCTGTCAACGTTAGAACTTGTAGATTTATTAAGAGTCTAAAAGCAAAATCATTCAAGGTTAGAACGAAACCACAAGAACGCAGAGAAATTTGAATCAAAATCTGTTTTTTTTTTTTGAGTGATTTGTGATCTTTCTCGATAAAAAAAAATTACACAAACACGTTATGTAACGACCAGCAAGGCCTTCTGATATCAAAAAAAAAAAAAAAGAACTCTTGCCTCGTCCTTTACAAGTTGCATGCATATATCTTCTTTTCACTTTTTCTTATTTATGACTTCTTAAATTGGTGTCAATGTCTTACTGGACAGAATGACTGACTTTAAACTATCTCACATGAATACCATTAAAAATAAGGGAACTCAATACGATTAAAAATAAGGGAATTCAATACAATTAAAAATAAGGGAATTCAATACAATTAAAAATAAGGGAATTCAATACAATTAAAAATAAGGGAATTCAATACTGTTAAAAATACGGGATTTCAGTACTATTAAAAATAAGGGAATTCAATACTATTAAAAATAATGGGATTCAAAACTGTTAAAAATAAGGGAATTCAATACTATTAAAAATAAGGGAATTCAATACTATTAAAAATAAGGGAATTCAATACTATTAAAAATAAGGGAATTCAATATTGTTAAAATATGGGAATTCAATACTGCTAACGATAACGAAATTCAATACTGTCAAAACAAGGGAATTCAATACAGTTAAAATTATTGGAACTAAATACTATTAAAAATAAGGGAATTCAACACTAATAAATAAAGAAATTTAGGGCAATATATTTTTATGAAACTGTTACACGCGATTCTTCCATTTTATTACATGACATTTAAAAAAAAAATTACACAATCGATACTCAGTTAATGAGATCTATTATCTCTTTCTACGTCCACTAATCATATGCAAGTTTCATTTAATTTCCATTTGCATATCACCAGGCGTGCTGGCTGACTATACAGCAAGCATTAAGCAAGAGCAAAAGATATACTATAAAATAATTTTCATTTCTTTTTTTATTCAAACACTCAGCAACATTTCCAAACGCAACTCAGCACCTTCTAACGTTAATAAATAAGATTTAGTACATTTCAACACACTCAACAAACATTTACGTAGCCCCTTTAAAAAGAAACACATGTACGAATAAGTTTCAAAGAAATACGACCAATTTGCTCTTTTTGAATCCGGAATTCTAATTGACGTTGCAATCATTTTAAACGTCCGAGGAGATGTTCACATACAAGACTTGATTTGTTTATGTTTACTTATTTGTATCTATATAACGCTTTCCCTTAACTGTTTTTTTATTTGTTAGTATAAGGCCACGATACACTTCAGGAACTTGCTTAGGTTAAGAGGCTTGTTGGGTTGTGCTCAAATGAATAATAATAATACTAAAAATAATAATAATAATAATAATAATAATAATAATAATAATAATAATAATAATAATAATCCATAGAAATCCATTAAAAATCTCATAATAGCATGAGTCGCTAAAATGGTGAAGAAATACACATTGATGATGTATATATATATATATATATATATATATATATATATATATATATATATATATATATATATATATATATATTTTTTTTCCTAAAATATATATTTACATCTACATATTTTTTCTAAAATTTCTTATTTAAATAATAATAATAATAATAATAATAATAATAATAATAATAATAATAATAATAATAATAATAATAATAAGAAGAAGAAGAAGAAGAAGAAGAGAAGAAGGAGGAGGAGGAGGAGGAGGAGGAGGAGGAGGAGGAGGAGGAGGAGGAGGAGGAGGAGGAGGAGAAAGTACTAAATAGATGAAGTAACGAGAGGGGCTGGAAAGGAAGGTTTTTAATATCCAGGAAGCGCTGGACAGTGCAAGTTGTGGGATTCAACATACACAGGGGTTTCATCCACGATTCAGTAGTTAAATGTTATGAATGGGACATTAAAATGTCTTTAGCCTGAGCCACCCCTTATTATTATTATTGAAGGAGAACAGCTTAATGCTGAAAAAGGAAATATGAGAACTTTTTAAATTTTTTTACAGCATTGAGTTATCTGGTGTCACAACAGCTAAGGTCACAGACAAGGAGAAGAGGAAACAGTGTGTTTTCTCACAGTGTATCACAGTCGTGTATCAGCATCGTGAGGAAGATCTAACTTTATCTTTGGCATTTTATGTTACATTCAATGTAGCACTTTATGATTCAACGCATATATATATATATATATATATATATATATATATATATATATATATATATATATATATATATATATATATATATATATATATTCCACTGCAGCGTCATTCTGCGTTTTCGAATAAAGCTACAGCAACAGATGGGAAATCTCAGGTTACACGAGATTATACGAGGTAATTCCTTTGCATTTCACTTTGAAAATCCACCTTGGCATTTCATACCTGCCATTGCAGTGTCACGCCAACGTTCACGCCGAGGAAAGCGACAAAGAGTTTATCTTGAAATAAACCTCTTGATTAAATAAAATACCCATCAAAGTAGTAGAGACGATTGTGTTTTTTTTATATTTAATTATTTCCGAATCGAGCAAGGGGACTTAAACTTTTTTAAAATAATACTAAAGGTGGATATATCTAAGATTAAAATCTATTTTTGAGATTGAAGACACAAGGTAACAAGCATTAGCAGAAATTAAATTTCCTGATAAAATCATATGCAATCGTTGATATCAATGATAAATAAGGACATATTATAATTCATGACAAAAAGTCTCTTGGGAGTATCATATACTTCTGATGATATCTTTATTAAGATTAAACATATTATTAAGATTATTTCACCCGGAAATACCACTGAGGGATTAATTCATCTGATAGCCTTCAAGAAAACATTAAGAATACATCTTCGGATAATTCAGAGATAGCCTAAATTAGCAGCGATAAAATGAATACTCTGACACAATTATAAGCACCGAATGATAAAAGTGACGGAATGCACATTTTAATGAAGCGAAATACACGCAAAGATAGCACGAATAAGAATAAAAATACCTCGAATAATCTACCTAAATTTTTATCGATTTATTTATTGATTAATTTTTTATTTGATAATAAGTGATCTCTTCTTTCTGTATCTCCTATCACCTTCTGTTACTTCTTTCAAACGAAAATAATAATATTTTTTGGAAGCTTGAATTCCAAGTCACTGGCCTCTGTGAGCCTGTTTCGTGTGACTAGGGTCATCTTCTGAATAATAATAATAATAATAATAATAATAATAATAATAATAATAATAATAATAATAGTAATAATAATAATAATAATAATAATAATAATAATAATAATAATAATAATTTAATTTTCTTTTCTAATAACTGATCTTTTCTTTCCGTTTCTCCTATTACCTTCTGTTACTACTTTCAAATAAGCGCCATATTCTCTGGAAGCTTGAATTTCAAGTCAATGGCCCCTGTGGTGGGCTTGTTCCATATGAATAGGGTTCATCTTTAATAATAATAATAATAATAATAATAATAATAATAATAATAATAATAATAATAATGACCTTCTTTCATATGAATAAGGTTCACCTTCTGAATAATAATAATAATATAATAATAATAATAATAATAATAATAATAATAATAATAACCTTCTTTCATATGAATAAGGGTCATCTTCTGGATGGTAATAATAATAATAATAATAATAATAATAATAATAATAATAATGACCTTTCATATGAATAAGGGTCATCTCCTGGATAATAATAATAATAATAATAATAATAATAATAATAATAATAATAATAATAATAATAATAATGACCTTCTTTCATATGAATAAGGGTCATCTTCTGGATGATAATAATAATAATAATAATAATAATAATAATAATAATAATAATAATAATAATAATAATAGAGACCTTGTTCCATATGAATAGGGTTCATCTTCTGAATAAGAATAATAATAATGCCTGATAAAACCATAACAGCCCAAAGCACAAGCGATAGGGATTTAATAGATTTATAAAAACATTTCGATAAAGCCTCAATGACTATTCCCTCCCCTCCCCCTCTTTAACAAGTCATGACGAAATCCAGAGACACAACTGTGGAAGTCATCGGTGAAGTGATGTGAATTTCACGCAAAAGGCCTTGTTCGCCTCTGCCGACTTTCACACACACACAAACACACACACACACACACACACACACAAAACTGGTATCCGATTCATTGGCCTCACGAGTTTCTTCTGCTGCCCAGGAATTGGGCAGAAGATAGGAAAGTTGTTGTTTTGTTAGGTATCTTTTTCGAAGGGTTTTACTATAAAAGCTGGTAATTATTCAAATCTGAATTTAATTGTCTGGACTGAATGTTCCACCCCAGTGTAGGCGAATGAACCCATATGAGAAAAGTGACTGGAAAAACTAATAAGCAAATTTATTAAATTTAGGTAAAACAATGAACCCACAGGCAACCGTTTTGATTACTATCTAGTAATGTGAATATATTTATGGACCACTTACCAATTATAACTGCCGTTCGGTATTATTTCCGAGGCAGAGCGAATTAGATATTTTAAACGATATTTGTGGTTCAATGTTTGTGAAAAAAAAATATATATATATATATACATTACATATATATATGTATATTTTATATATATATATATATATATATATATATATATATATATATATATATATATATATATATATATATATATATATATATATATATATATATATATTCACAAACACTGAACCACAAATATCGTTTAATATCTAATTCGCTCTGCCTCGGAAATAATACCGGAGAGAGAGAGAGAGAGAGAGAGAGGCAGGTTATATCACCATTTACATTATATTTTACGCATACCACGACCGTCACATACACATGTGTGTACATAAAGGAACGACAGCGTATAAAAACGAATGTACCACATGACTCTGTACGTGAGTCCATGAAACCTACACGGGAACCGTGGACAGACCGCCTCTTGAAAGAATGAGAGCTATAGGATCAGGAAAAAGAGGAGAAAGAGAGAGACAAAAAAAGTAAAACAAACGCCGAGATAAGCAGGTGGCGGCGCCACAGTGATGTCACAGTCTTAAAACGCTTACTTTTTCTCCTTAACGCAAAAGACCTCCGGTACAACTAACCTAATTCCTTTGCTTAACCAACTCTACAAAAAAAAGAGAGGAATTTACGGAAGAAAGGAATTTACGGGACACACTGACAACACAAGGGTACAAAAAAAAAAAAAAAAGGTACATAGCTTGGCAGTGAAGGGAAAGAGACGGATTAGGCTACATGTCCAGCTATCCGAGAATAAGTAGTTGCTTGCATTTCAGAGCAAGGTAATTTAATTAAAACTGAATAAATGATTTCCAGGGATTGCTCAATTATTTTCTAATAATATCAGTTAAAAATACTGTTATCACGAAGTCGACTGTTAGTTAATTTCATGCAGAAAGTGTAACGCAAAGTTCATTATTTCTTAATTGGAAGTAATAAAATTAATTATACACTGAATCTTTGCTGACTTCAGGAAAGAGAAACCAGGAAATTGGGTATACTTTAGGCGTTGATGACCTTTTGACCCTGTGACTCCAGTTTGGTAAATGAAAAAATGAATACAATATAAAAGAATGAATATTATTCTGTTATAGAAAAAAAATGTACCACGAAGTATAATCTGCATCTGTTGCGCGTCACATCGGTATGATATATTAATCCTTTGTTAGTCTCATATAGTAAAGGTGAGACTTCGCTGACTTTTAGTTAAAATCTATTAAAGCAATGAAATACCCACTTCTTTATTTTTCTCTAAATTTGAAAAAAAATCAAAAATAAATAAACGTGTCTAACTTATTAAAAAAAATTTATTCGTCAGTAAAACAGACTCAAAATAAACGGCTTTAAATAAAACAAAATAAATACTAAATAAATACGAATATATATTCTGACACTGTTAACCCAGTTTTGGGGATGTGCTTTGAATTTTCATTCTGTCCCGTGGGTTTTTCGTTCTCGCTGTGCGTCAAAAAAAAAAAAAAAAAAAAAAAAAAAAAAAAAAAAAAAAAAGGAATTTTTCATCTGTCAGAGGGCTGGTAAAAAAAAAGGCAAGAATGAATATGTAAAGCGGCAGGGCTGGCCTAGAGGTGTACACACAGACGCACACATGCACGCACACACACACACACACACATACATATATATATATATATATATATATATATATATATATATATATATATATATATATATATATATATATATATGTATGTATGTATTTGAGCTTACAAACAGAATAGACGGAGTTCGAGTGTAAAGGTATTGTATACAATCATATGTGCAGGGTGCACGTACATGCATGGTAGAACAGATAAACAGATACACACGTCCTTTGCACACACAAAAGCATATATATATATATATATATATATATATATATATATATATATATATATATATATTTATGTGTATGTGCGTGTTCTCTTATGTACAAACACCAATGAACACACTACTATATAAAATATATTAACTTTCGAACCTCACCTATTATGCTTGCATGTTCAGAGTAAATTTCAATTTTCTGTAATTTTTCTTTCTTGTCTAAATACCTCAAATCTCATCACCGCAAGAGAAATAAAGAGGACAAACTGGATTATAATTCAGAGCATGTGTGCATATTCAGGTTAACAACACTGAAGAGAATTGACGCATTTGAACATAAAATAAGGTTTTCGAGAAAAATATAATTCGTTTTGAGATCAACAGGCGAGCTTAAATACTTAACCGACAATCTACGGAAAAATGGAGAGCTGTGTATTAACACTGAATAATTTTTCCACATAAGGACATTCTGTTTGAATGTATCCCCGTTACCAATAATAATAATAACTCCATTTACATAATGCAAATAATTCTGCTAGATTTATGAATACTTTTAAGGATGTGTGAAGGCAGAAAACTTCTAGCGTGAGACAATGAATTTTTTTTCTCATTAGTAAGGGACACAGATGATGAAAATTTAATAGAGGCGCACATATGACTTATTATATCCGTTCATCTTTTCCGTTAAGCCTCAGACTCAAGTATTCTAGACCTTGTTCAAATCTTTGCTGAGGTCACAGCGCATGCATGTGTGTGTGTGTGTGTGTGTGTGAGAGAGAGAGAGAGAGAGAGAGAGAGAGAGAGAGAGAGAGAGAGAGAGAGAGAGAGAGCTCTTAGTTCTCAGTCACTTAATACCTCAATTTTATTACTCATTTGTCTCAGAGAGAGAGACCTCTTAGTTCTCATTCACTTAATACCTCAATTTTATTAATCATTTGTCTGAGAGAGAGAGAGAGAGAGAGAGAGAGAGAGAGAGAGAGAGAGAGAGAGAGAGAGAGAGAGAGAGAGAGAGAGAGAGCTCTGTGTTAGTTCTCAATCACTTCATATTGCAATTTTATTAATCCTTTGTCTCAAAGAGAGAGAGAGAGAGAGAGAGAGAGAGTCATTCGGTAAATTAAATAACCATTCTTAATCAACGGCAGTTTTACCCTTTACTTTCTCCAGGAATGAGAGAGAGAGAGAGAGAGAGAGAGAGAGAGAGAGAGAGAGAGAGAGAGAGAGAGAGAGAGAGAGAGAGAGAACCAAGGACGTTTGCGCCATACAAGACGAATAAATAAGACTCAGCAGCTAATCCTCAGGTTATCCCGTACGATTTTGTTAGGCAAGATGGTCTACATGGAGAAATAGGAAGCTGAAAAAGCTACTTG
The DNA here is from genome assembly GCF_040412425.1 of Macrobrachium rosenbergii. NCBI lineage: Eukaryota > Metazoa > Arthropoda > Malacostraca > Decapoda > Palaemonidae > Macrobrachium > Macrobrachium rosenbergii. The sequence continues at coordinate 29,656,324 of NC_089787.1, read as the reverse complement.
ACCATTAATTAAACTTACAATTCTCCGCATTTAACCCAAGACAAAGTGTTAGAGTTTGACATAGTACGCAAATAGATTGATAGGCTACTGTGTTAGTTATCCGACAACTTTGCTTCGTAAATAAAATATAAATTAAAACATGCTCAATTCATAATGTCCTATAATAATCATCAGATGTTTAAATATAATTATATATCAGTTATACCACTTGCTTAAAGACGATATATAATGTGTTGTTAGTTGAATCTATAAAAAAAAATATGAAGACCTTAAGTCAGTTATTTTTTCATGTGAAGGACAAACATTATGTTTTACGGTTGATAAAAAAAAACATTATTTGTACGACATCAGGGCATAATATACAATTTGTTAAAGCATTTAAATTTCCGATAATTAGACATCTTTATTGCATTAGATGGACCTTAATTGCATTGAGTTAATTAGCAAAAATGTTATAATGTAGACAACACTGTTAATTAACCACTATGTCAACTGGCTTGGTAAATGTGATGCTCATTTATTTATATAATGATGTGTTTTAATTTTCTAGATACTTATTTTACATTTTTAATAACCTTTGACTAAAGTTTCAGAACCTCATGTCATACATCATTTTACATATATAATTAAATATATATATATATATATATATATATATATATATATATATATATATATATATATATATATATATATATCCAAAACAAAATACATTCATAGTATTCATAATAAATAAGCTAAAACACCAGATTCACAAGACTGGGAAACATCTTGAAAATACGATTATTTGCGAACGAACGACGAACCTTAAAAGAAAATGATGATAATAATAGAGACAATACAAATATAAATAAAACAAGCACTGAAAATTAATAAAAGAAGAAATGTTTCCAAGCGGCAAAGATCAAATAAAAATCATTCGGACTTACCAGCGTAACTGATCAGTTACAGGAACAATAAGCAAATACGTAAGCAAAAATCTTTTGCATATATATATATATATATATATATATATATATATATATATATATATATATATATATATATATATATATATATATATATATATATATACAGTATGAATTCAAAGCAAACACTGTAGTAGGAAGATGAAAAAGCATGTCAAGTATATACAGTATGTTACGGAATGACAATTATTGAGCTTTAAATAAATTTGAAATAGGTATGAAAAGAGCATAGCTTCTCCAAACAGACAGAGTCACAAAAACTAATTAATTGGATTTCCAGAACTCCATTTGCACAGGAACAGATGATCAAAATAAGCAGCGTTCTTTACAGCATAAAAAAAATTAATTAGAGACATGAAAAAAAAAAACTAGTGTTTCATCCGTTCTAGCACGTATAACAATGTAATTAAAAGGATTACAAATAACCCAATACTGCATTTGCAACCGACAACCTTTGAGCAAGAGAACGACTTCAAAGCTTACACTGTATGCACAAGCCTAAAGGCATCTCGGCAATTACAGTAAAAAAACAGAGATACTGTATTTGAAAACAGAAAAAGCTTTCAAAAGTAAACACAAAAATTCAACCGGGGGGTCCCTGAACGAATGCTGTGACCAGCAAGCCTACTTAATCGATGAACCCGTAAAGCGTAACACACTGGTGAGAGAGAGAGAGAGAGAGAGAGAGAGAGAGAGAGAGAGAGAGAGAGAGAGAGAGAGAGAGAGAGAGCGGGCGTAACAGGTGGGAAGCCTCACCTAAATGACTTGACCTAACTACCGGCGGTTTTTTTGAAAGCAAAAGAGCAAACGTGATTCGCCGTACGGCAGACTTCATTTGGAAGAGACAAATTGCATTGCCTGACCGCAAGAGAAAATTACATTTGCATTGTGGGGAAGCCTCTGCATTAATTTGGGTTAAATGATGAGGGAGAACGATAATAAAAAAATATTCTTAATGTACTTTAATGTGCAGGGAAAAGATCTGCTAGCGGGAAAAACCAAAAATATCTTAATGCATACTGCTAAAAATAATTACGTAATAAAAAATGAAAATGCCAAAATTATACTAATGTACAAAATTTTAAAAACTTTAAAAAATATTCGTAATGTACTTTAATGTGCAGGGAAAAGATCTGCTAGCGGGAAAAACCAAAAATATCTTAATGCATACTGCTAAAAATAATTACGTAATAAAAAATGAAAATGCCAAAATTATACTAATGTACAAAATTTTAAAAACTTTAACTGAAAAATGTAACATACGGAAATGACTTGAATCTTACAGGTCCAAATACCTGATGGTAAAACACACTTTGAATAGATTAATGTCGAAAATCCATATATACTATAACTATAACTAGTAAAACATTATGATATTTTCATCAAAACAAACAAAAACACCTCAAAGTACGGTTAATCACGAAGAAAAACTAAAATCACCTACACGATGAAAAAAAAACACGCCAACCTAGGCAAAAATGCAATTCGCGAGAGAAAACAAGTAAAATAAAACCTATATGCCAAAAAAAAAAAAAAAAAAAAAATAACAGAGACTTCAAAAACTAATGCCTGCAGCGTCATTTGACGACTGAATGAGTAACTGGCTCACATTTCACATCGGTTATTCCATGGAATGCACTGGACAGCCAACATTTCACAAATGGGAAAATAGAGTGAGGAAAAAATGTATAGTGAGGGTTGCAGTTTACATATACAAATCGCATATAAACGATATTGGATTAATTCAACGTTTCAGCTTTGTCACAGAGAGAGAGAGAGAGAGAGAGAGAGAGAGAGAGAGAGAGAGAGAGAGAGAGAGAGAGAGAGAGAGACTGGCTTTCTTTTACTTTTCTTGATCGTGTAGTTTTGTTCTTTATTTTTAAACGATTCAGATGTAGATTGAGAGAGAGAGAGAGAGAGAGAGAGAGAGAGAGAGAGAGAGAGAGAGAGAGAGAGAGAGAGAGAGAGAGGGCTTATTGGCTTTCTTTTACTTTCCTTGATCGTGTAGTTTTGTTCTTTATTTTTAAACGATTTAGATGTAGATTGAGAGAGAGAGAGAGAGAGAGAGAGAGAGAGAGAGAGAGAGAGAGAGAGAGAGAGAGAGAGAGAGATTATTGGCTTTCTTTTACTTTTCTTGATCGTGTAGTTTGTTCTTTATTTTTAAACGATTCAGATGTAGATTGTGTGTGTGTGTGTGTGTGTGAGAGAGAGAGAGAGAGAGAGAGAGAGAGAGAGAGAGAGAGAGAGAGAGAGAGAGAGAGAGAGAGAGAGAGAGAGAGATTATTGGCTTTCATTTACTTTTCTTGATCATGTAGTTTTGTTCTTTATTTTTAAACGATTTACATGGAGAGAGAGAGAGAGAGAGAGAGAGAGAGAGAGAGAGAGAGAGAGAGAGAGAGAGAGAGAGAGAGAGAGAGAGAGATTATTGGCTTTCTTTTTTACTTTTCTTGATCGTACTTTTGTTCTTTATTTTAAACGATTCAGATGTAGATTGAGAGAGAGAGAGAGAGAGAGAGAGAGAGAGAGAGAGAGAGAGAGAGAGAGAGAGAGAGAGAGAGAGCGAGAGAGAGAGAGATAGATAGAGAGAGAGAGAGAGAGAGAGAGAGATTATTGGCTTTCTTTTACTTTTCTTGATCGTGTACTTTTGTTCTTTATTTTTAAACGATTCAGATGTAGATTGAGAGAGAGAGAGAGAGAGAGAGAGAGAGAGAGAGAGAGAGAGAGATAGATAGAGAGAGAGAGAGAGAGAGAGATTATTGGCTTTCTTTTACTTTCCTTGATCGTGTAGTTTTGTTCTTTATTTTTAAACGATTTAGATGTAGATTGAGAGAGAGAGAGAGAGAGAGAGAGAGAGAGAGAGAGAGAGAGAGAGAGAGAGAGAGAGAGAGAGAGATTATTGGCTTTCTTTTACTTTTCTTGATCGTGTAGTTTTGTTCTTTATTTTTAAACGATTCAGATGTAGATTGAGAGAGAGAGAGAGAGAGAGAGAGAGAGAGAGAGATTCTTGGCTTTCATTTATTTTTCTTAATATAGTTGTGTTCTTCAATTTTCTACGATTTAGGGAGAGAGAGAGAGAGAGAGAGAGAGAGAGAGAGAGAGAGAGAGAGAGAGAGAGAGAGAGAGAGAGAGAGATTCTTGGCTTTCACTGACTATTCTTAATAATATAGCTTTGTTCTTTATAATATAGATTTGTTCTTTTTTTCTATTTAGGGCGAGAGATAGAGCGAGATTCTTGGATTTCACTGGCTTTCTTAATAATATAGCTTTCTTCTCTTTTCCCCGATCTATTGGAGAGAGAGAGAGAGAGAGAGAGAGAGAGAGAGATTCTTGGCTTTCACTGACTTTTCTTTGTAACATTGCGTTGTTCTTTTTGAGAGAGAGAGAGAGAGAGAGAGAGAGAGAGAGAGAGAGAGAGAGAGAGAGAGAGAGAGAGAGAGAGAGAATGTATGGTGAAGAAATAAGAGATTAAAAAAAAAAGAGTGAACAATAACAAACAAATGAATCTTGAGAGACCGAGAGAGATTAAATAAAGATCATAGTGAAAGATATTAAAGAAAGAGAATCACTAAAGCGATATAAAGTATAAATAGCGAAAGATACAGAATACAAATTCTGATCCTGAATTAAAATTAAATAAATCTCGCGAGAAACGAGGAAAAAATAGCCAACGACGAGAAATATATAAGTTAATAAATTTCAGAGGCAGATATCAAATAATAAACCAAAATAAAAGTACAAACAAATCTTGAGAGAGAGAGAGAGAGAGAGAGAGAGAGAGAGAGAGAGAGAGAGAGAGAGAATCCCCGGGCATTGTTGCCATGTAAGTCTCTGGCATCCTGTAATGTGGACAGCATTCTATTTCTACAACACAGACCTGTTGCTACACTATCCAACCCCCTAAAAGTGGGTGGGTGGGTTAGTAACCACGAATCCTCCGGCTGTTGGGTTCGTTTGGGTGTGTTTCTGTGGCTTTGACTTAATTAAGCAGGTTACTACCTATAACCGGGTAGCAGCAATTCGACAGTGCTATTAAGAAGAGCTTCATTCGTAATAAAGGCAAGGTCGTTAGCATTTTTTTCCAGAACGTCGTAGCGCAAGATTTATTTGTTTTTAATTGGGCATTTCGTATGACAGGGTATATATATATTTATTTCTTTCTCTTTAACTGATTTTTTTTTTCCTGAGAGAGCCAGGGTATCACTGTATCGAAGGGGGTACGTTCTCCTTGTATCCCACCTAGAAATTCTTACCGCAGATTGGTAAATGAGAATTAGTGCCGTCATAAAAACGTAAGTGATGACTTCACACGAAGAAGACATAGAGGAGGAGGAAGAGAAAGAACGTTAAAGGAGCCGAATAATGTTCTGTTTCTCTTAGCAGTTTTACAGCTGCTGATGAGAATTGTGTATAGGTATGTGAACCGCCTCGGATGCAATACATTTTCCTATTTATTTTTTCACTGAAAAAAAAAAATAGGTTTATTTTTAATTGAGGTGTGAGGTGATTAGGTACACTGACTTCTTTAGTTGGGGGAAATGGCTTATCTTATTACTGTGAGTTGCCACATCTTAGAGGAACTGTTTCATGTTCCACTAAATTATAGAATTACTATGAAGGACAGTCTCTGTTGTTCAAATACTTGTGAGTGTGAGAGAGAGAGAGAGAGAGAGAGAGAGAGAGAGAGAGAGAGAGAGAGAGAGAGAGAGAGAGAGAGAGTAAGGAAACTTAGATTA
>NC_089787.1:29630623-29648123 GCF_040412425.1 Macrobrachium rosenbergii | reverse complement strand
CTTTCGAAAAAAGAAAAAAAAACACACACACATGAACTTAGACATTAATAACAAATCCGCAATTCCTTTATAGCACTTCATCTCTCCCTTTACTCAAAAGTAATAAGTAAGTAAAAACTGCATCGCACAAGACTCAGCATCTTGCGAACCCGAAGGACACGCAAACACCTAAACCAACAAACACACACATACACATACACATACACAAACAGACACACACACATACACTCTCACAAGGCCACACCTCTGCGAAACCAACCGAAGTCACACGGAACAGACACACAAAACAATCGGGCCATTTTCTCTCTCTCTCTCTCTCTCTCTCTCTCTCTCTCTCTCTCTCTCTCTCTCTCTCTCTCTTGCAAACGAGGGTTCTTCCACCAGTGGCGTTGGCTGGAGGGTGATCGAAGCGATATGGCAAGGAAATTATTCCCCGTTAAGCTGTCAGTAATTTTTTTTTTTTTTTCTCGTCAGTGATATTTTTTTTTTTTTTGTCGTCAGTGATATTCTATAGAAATTTAAATATTTGGTATATGTAAATTTTTTTGATTTTCCCGTACGCGTATAACTTAAAACCTGTGATTACTTTTAGTGATGATGAAATCATTTGCTGATTATTTTTCAAGAATGTAAATATTTGAAAGACTGTTTTTGCGCCGATGCATGGAGTAGGTTTTTTTTAAATGCTGATAATGAAATTAGCAACTTATTTATTATTCGGAAATGTAAATATCTGCGATTTGTTTTTAGTAGATACGTATAACGAGGGATTTTTAGAACTTAACTTGTTAATTTATCTTTTTATTTATAAAATGTAAATAGTTACGCTTTTTTTTATATTTAGGTGCATGTAATTTCAATGTATTTATTTTTCTCACAAGGAATTTTGTTCACAGCAGATTTTAATTAGTGCTTTACCAGAAAGATGCAAATTTAGGGTCGATGCTTTTCTCAATGACTTAATTTATTTTTACGCACGAATAAATATAACTTACAAATTTTTCCGTATGTTGATAAGCAGTCTGATTTTTGCACAGAATCCAGATATAGCTTACCATTATTTTTAGGTTTATTATTATTTTTTTCATTTATAAATTTTGATGAATGCATTTCTTCGCCTGTGAAATGTAGGCCATCATATTTTTTTCGTGTTTTTTTATTGAAAGGCCTTGGGTGTTTTTTATGACTTAGTTCAAATGTGGCTTGCTGCGTGTTTTTTTTTTTTTTTTTTTGAGTAACAAAATGTAGATATATATGTCAATAAAAATGTAGAAATTATTTTTTTGTTTTATTTTCCTCTTCCTACGCACATAAAAATTTTTATTCCAGCTTGTTCATTAACGAGCTTATTTCCTGTTTTTGTCTTTGATTAGTCATTATTATAAATCAAACGAAAAACGACAATTAAAAAAAATTAAAAGCATCAACTAATGAGCTACAAGTGAAACATATAACGCAATTTATCCCTGAACGAGCGAAAAAAAGATGAATAAATATTTCCGTTCTACGAGCAATTTAAACAAACACACTTCTTATAACCTGTGGGACGCAATCCCCTGCCAATTTCCAAGTCTCGAACGAACGGAGAAATCCCATAATTTACGATGTCAGAGGAAGAGAGACAAAGGCTCGTAAAGCGATATAAAAATAAATAGAGAAAAATAAATAGATATACATATCAGGCAGTTTCCGACTTCAGACGAGGAACAGAAGTTGAATATGGGATCTGCGTAGATTGAATAAGCGCCGAGGTGGAATGTAGCTTAGCGGGATTGTGGCAATTAAGACGAGCGAGCGGCTATGGCTGGCCTTCACATGAATGTGGTCCTGTTCTTAAATTTCGGATATAATGCCTTATTAGAGTAAATAAACTGTTTTTTCTTGTGTCAATTAACGATAAATAATTGGGTCCTGTTTTTGAAATTGGGATAGGATTTACTTAATAGTCATATTTTACCTTGACAAAGAAGAATAAAAGTATTGTTGTCTTGTCTTTGTATTCAGAATAAACTTTCTCAATGAGAAATTAAATTTATTTTTATGTTAGCTACAAGACAGAGAGAGAGAGAGAGAGAGAGAGAGAGAGAGAGGAGAGAGAGAGAGAGAGAGAGAGAGCACCTTTATCACAATCTTTTAGGGAAAAATTTCCCCAAATGAGCAATGAAATGGATTTTTATGTTGGCGACAAGACACAAACATACACACACGCACACATACACACACACACACAGAGAGAGAGAGAGAGAGAGAGAGAGAGAGAGAGAGAGAGAGAGAGAGAGAGAGAGAGAGAGAGAGAACCTTTATCACAATCTTTTAGAGAAAAATTTCTCCCGGAATCATAAAGATCTAGAAGTTATATGTTTAATTCAATTCGAGAGTCCTTCGCCATCAAGATGGGATGAAGACATTAACATGTAGTAATTCTATGAAGTCACATACTGCTCAAAAGAAAAACGGACATTGTGTAGTTTCCTTTCGTAACGTAATTCATGAGTATCTCACCATAAGATTACTAAAAAAATTTATACTTAAAATTCACGATTACTGCAATATGATCAGTGCTGGAATCTGCATCTACAATACATATATCTTTTTACCTAACGAAAACACGAAGCGAAGACCCCATAGTATATTGAATTTAAACGACGCATTTTGTTGTGAGCTGTGTGGTTTAGTGGTTAGGTTACTGAGTCATTTAAATTGCAAATACGTGTAGTTGAGAATTTTAGCGTATTGAATTTCTTATCCCGTATTGCCCCGTATGTTCTTAAACTAACGATCGCTGTCAATCACACAGGATGAATACGTTACTACTGGAAACAAACCGGGACAAAATAAAATGAATAAATAAAAGTAAATAAACAAATTAAAGTACATGTCCCCTTAAGAGAGGGATTTAATATGTGGTGATTTAACCAGGCGATATACAAATACGTCCGGGCAATATTACGACAGATCCAGCATATACCATAAACCTTACTGGCCAAAATATGGGCAAAAGTACTCGTTTAAAAAAAAATTATTTTTGACTGGCACTGAAATTTACACTTTTTTATATGCACCACCCGTCAAGTTTCATCTTTCTTGAAACGATATTCCAACACCAAGAGGTAGCTTAAGTCACGATGAGATATATTTACAAACCATTAGCTTTACCAATGACAAAGAGAGAACTGACTTTTGGCTAGAAACATGGAGAAAATATCTAATCGGAGAAGCCAAGGTCAGGATTTCTGGGTTCACTAGGGTACAGAATTCCAGGTCTGAGCAGACTTGTAAATGTCTTTTTAAGATGTAAATGAAGTCAGTTTTTATTAGTTGTCTGAAAAGAAAACTATTGTGCCGGCTTTGTCTGTCCGTCCGCACTTTTTTCTGTCCGCCCTCAGATCTTAAAAACCACTGAGGCTAGAGGGCTGCAAATTGGTATGTTATCACCCACCATCCAATCACCAAACATGCCAAATTGCAGCCCTCTAGCCTCAGTAGTTTTTATCTTATTTAAGGTTAAAGTTAGCCAAAGTCGTGCATCTGGCAATGATATAGGCCAGGCCACCACAGGGCTGTGGTTAAAGTTTCATGGGCCGCGGTTCATACAGCATTATACCGAGACCACCAAAAGACAGATCTAGTTTCGGTGGCCTAGATTATACGATGTACAGAAAACTCGATTGCGCCGAAGACACTTCGGCGCATTTTTTACCTGTTTTGCTTGTAGTGGCTATCAAAGTATATTTTATAATACTTCACAAATAATGCATCCTGATCAAAAACCTACTTCCACCTTCTCATGGCGAGCAAGGAACTGAATCATTCGGGAGAACAGAGGAGGTGACATTAAAAATTTGTGCTAGTGTCCACTTTCCTTTCTTGGGCAAAGGGACACATTTTATTTATGCAAGTATCCTATTCTTTACGAAAACGTTCCACAAATCTGTGTAAACGCCCTTCGCCGATCGAATGCCACCGAAGGCAAATAGAGAAACGACGATCAGATGTATTAAATTCAAAAGTTCAAGCGAAGATGCAATGCATTACTGCCCTAATACTGTTCTTGCACTTTAATGCATTTTTATCTATTTATTATTTATATTTATCAATTTATTTGCTCTTTTTTAATAAACGAGTCTCTTCGTTCTGTATTTCTTTTTACCGCCTCTTACTTCTTCCTAATGAACGCCATATTCTCTGGAAGCTTGAATTTCAAGTCAATGGCCCCTGTGGTGGGCTTGTTCCATACGAATAGGTTTCATCCTCTGAATAATAATAATAATAATAATAATAATAATAATAATAATAATAATAATAATAATAATAATAATAATAATAATAATACTGGGATCGCAAATAAATCTTTATTTTTGTCTTTATGAAAAACGTTCTAGGTCAACGTTACGAAAACGTAAAAGACTGACGAATGTTTGCAAGAAAATGTTTCAATGTTTGCTGCTAGAATGTTTCAAAGGGCATTACGCGAACTGTTCGAAGGCAGTTATGATAAACAGTTCAGGCACGTTCACAGGGAATTAGAAATATGGGCCAAATGAAAACTGGAAACGCAGTTAAAAAAGACCACTGTCAAAGGGTTTAGCAGCAATAAAACAAACGCAAAAAGGGGGCGTTAGTAAAAAAGTTCAAGCCATTAACCGCGGTCCATGAAAAAGGTCCAAGGGTATTACAAAAAAATCAATACTAATATAACACAAGGAACAGAGTCTTAAGAACATTAGATGGATGGTTCACGTGGCCCCATAACTGTCTTTGGAAAAGTCTTCTAAAACTGATACCTGCCAGACTCAGTGATATATATATAAAAAAAGCTCAGATTAGAAAAAAAATCTGCTGAAAACTTTTTACCAAGAATGACAAAGACCAAGTGTCCACCAGCCAAGTTAAAAATGGCAAAAAGAAAAAAATTGTTTCTTAAGAAGGAAAAGTACTGCTATTAATCTGAAGGTAGAAAGCAATTATGGTCAGCCATTATTATTTTCTGTGATGATTTTCTTGTTAACCTATATAAGACAAAAATAGGACATATAACGTGACTAATACCCTGCAGACCAAAAAAAAAAAAAAAATTCATGTCAGTAAAAAAATAAACAAAAAAACAATTACTTTCCTAAAAAAAACACACACATTCAAGTAACCCCTCTTCTATAAATAGCATCTCGGCACGGCAGCGGGATCTCCTTAATTAAGGAGCAAGTTCCAGCCAACTTGGACATAACAAAAAGTTGGACGAGGTTTCATTTTGGCAGTCAAGGCTCTGAGGCGTAAGGGTCACCAACGCAAGGTAAAAAAACACATAAATGAATAAAATTAAAGCACGGAGCTCGTTGGTCTCAAGACTAAGAAAGAAGAAATCAACGCTGAAGACAAATCGCTACGATCTACACTGATTCGAAGATATCCTCTGTAAATTGGAGGCAGTCAGGAAAATGTTGTTGCTAGAAACTGACAAACAAATTCAGTGACTCATTGAGCAGGGAACTGATCTGGTTTAATAAATAAATAAATAGAGAGAGAGAGAGAGAGAGAGAGAGAGAGAGAGAGAGAGAGAGAGAGAGAGAGAGAGAGAGAGAACACCATTTACCAATCGTGTAGGCAACGAGAGAAAGGGAAATAGACTTTACCAATCGCGTAATCACATGAGAGAGAGAGAGAGAGAGAGAGAGAGAGAGAGAGAGAGAGAGAGAGAGAGAGAGAGAGAGAAGAAGAAGAAGGGACCATTTACCAATCGTGTAGGCAACGAGAGAAAGGGAAATAGACTTTACCAATCGCGTAATCACATGAGAGAGAGAGAGAGAGAGAGAGAGAAGGAGAAGAAGAAGAAGAAGAAGAAGAGACCATTTACCAATCGTGTAGGCAACGAGAGAGATAAAGACTACTTACCAATCGAGAAATCACACGAGAGAGAGAGAGAGAGAGAGAGAGAGAGAGAGTTTCATCATCAAAGACAAAATGTGCAACTTTACCGTTAAAAATTAAACACTCGATACTGTTATAAAAATAAAGGTTACTGGAAGTAAAAAAAAAAAACTTTCTAAAAGAAAATGAGGTCAATGGAGACGTTTAGACAAAATTGGACAGCCAGGTCAACATATCTCGATCCATGCCTGTATCTATCCCACTCATGAATAAAATGTAAATTTTTTCGTAAGATCTTAAGCTTTCTGACATTCCCGATGCATACAAGAAATGAAATCTGAATAATGGCATAATTAAGGAAAATTGAAGCTGTATGGCGAATAGAAGACAAAATATGAAGGTAAACCTAAAGTAAAAGTATAATGACAGAAAATTTAAATAAAATATAAATAATTTAAAGGACAAATACAGCTACAGAAAATACAAATAAAATATAGATAAAAATTTGGAGATTAAAATTCACAAAACTAATATTAAGAATAATTCTGTAGCACAGTACACGGATAAAAAAAAAAAACACACACACAACAGGAATGAACAACAACATATTGTCCAGAGTTCAACAACATATTGTCCAGTGTTGCTGAATCTGTTCTGAAAACTCAGCTCTTTCACTTTGCAAGGAGAAAAGAGCCCAGGTTTTGGAAGAAGGGAAAAGAAGGGGGTGGGGGGGGAGGGCAGTGCTGCAGTGACATACGGGATGCTGTGGAACTTTCGTTAACACCATTACAGTTTTGAAAAAAGTTTTTCGAACATGTCAAAAGTTAAACAAGGCCAACAAATGGACAATAATATGAATCACTTCAATGTGATTCACTTCAAGAAGTAGAACTCCAAAAGGAATACGAAGTTATAACTACACAAGTGAAAGCAACTTGATGCAAAATCTGCAGAGAGAAACAAAAAAATAAAAACAAAGAACTCAAAAAAGAACAATAAAGATTTTATGCTGACGTCCACAAAGTGAACGAGAGCATGCAACCATGGGCGTGAACATAATGGAGCTATTCAGAATATTTTACCGAGAAATCAATAATGCTGGGAACAATAAGGCTTAAAAAAACAGTTATCAGGAAGAAGAAAAGAAGGAGAGAGAGAGAGAGAGAGAGAGAGAGAGAGAGAGAGAGAGAGAGAGAGAGAGAGAGAGTGCCATGTCAACCACCAGCAAAGCAGAGGAACCGAAGGAATATTGCGCTCAGAGGCCGGAAGAAAGACCACCAAATTACAATGACATGACAAAAAATAAGTTGAAAAGGAAATGATGAAAAGGAAATCAGAAAAATGAAGAAGGAAATGCAAAATCAAAGAACGAAATAAACATGGAAAAAGAAGAGAGCTAAGATTGAGAGAGGGGGCTGAAACAAAAAAGTACGAATAAACAACTAAAATAATAAACAGGAAATAAGAAATACGAATCAAGGGAACAATGGAGGAATATTCGGGTAGGGAGGAACAAGAATTCAAGGAAGACGAGGCGCGTGAAATAAATGTTTAACCTGAGGTCAATAAAGTGAAAAATAAGAAAAAAGGGGAAAATAAACAACGAGGGATGAACAGGAACTCGAATCAAGAAAGTAAACAAGCGGAGAGAACAGAATAAAATAGTTTTCTGGGAAAAGGCGTAGAAAACAGTTATCAGGAAGAAGAAGAAGAAGGAGAGAGAGAGAGAGAGAGAGAGAGAGAGAGAGAGAGAGAGAGAGAGAGAGAGAGCGTTAGCAGGGAAAATCTTGAGAATACATGAAAGAATAAACCCAGCAATCCTAAGAACGTAAGACACGGAAAAGGATCTGAAAAAAAAAAAATCAATAAGGAACAAAGAATTGGAAAATAAAACGAAGAGGGATAGACACAAATTCAAAAACGGGAAGTGAATAGAAACGAATAAATAAACAGACGTCAAACGGAAGAACAGGAACCCAGATAAAAGAAGGAGAGGCCCTTGAAGGCGATTAAAAAAATAATAGGGAATGGAAGAAATGCAAAATAAAACTAAGACGGATGAACACAAATTCAAAAACGGGAAGTGAACAGAAACGAATAAATAAACAGACGTCAAACGGAAGAACAGGCACCCAGATAAAGGAAGGAGAGAGGCCCTGCAAGGCAAAGAAGAGAAGCCACCTGAAGCCACCTTAACATTATATTAAGAGGCCTGTGGTTATAAAGGCGACTGAAGCCACATTTAGTACACAACACTTCGAAGGACACCACCTTTTACCGTTGTCTGGTATGAAGACTTTTTTTTCTTTCTTTCTTTCTTTCTTTCTTTCTTTCGCTTTAAAAGATGATTGGCGTTTAAGATGTTAATCATAGCGGCCCCAGACAGCGAAAGAATATAAATAGGATGCTAATGGACTTGTAGGAAAGCGCTCAAGGAAGGAGACATTTCAAGGTGGATTTCCAATTTAAAAAAAATATTCATTTAACTATTAAAATTATGGTACTTGATCTTTTACAATCTCGACCTGTTTTCCATATTTCGTATCAATTACGAACGATTAGTAATTGATCATGAATTCCATATTTCTTATTATTTACAAATAATCAGTAATTAAAAAGTGTCATTTAAAGTTAAAATTCCTTTACTCTGCTCGCTTAGTTTGCATTAATCATGAATGATTACCAAACAATAATTAAAAATATACAGACGCAATAACATGATCCTCATTTCAAAGTAATTATCAACGAATAGCCCTTAATGACTTCACCTAAATTAAAAATGTAATGATCTGATAATACATACGATTCCTAACTATTGTAACTATAATTAACTTCATCTAAATTTAAAACAGCTTTAATCTCACATTATGAAATCAACTATAAATGGAAGGTTCATAGTTCTTTACAAATAAAAAAGTGTTCACCTGATATTACCCGCATTTCATATAAATTATGAATGGAGAGAATTGAAGAATTAAAATTAAAATAATCCTTGCTCTAATAATGTACGTTTTTCGAAATCATTACAACCAAATATAACAATTAACAAAATCTAAATTTAAACAGAATCTATGCTTACAATCATATTTCTTATTAGTTATAATATACCACTTCGTTAACATTATTTTGAGATTGTAAATTGGGAATTATAGACTTTCAGAAACATCTTTGACATTTGCCATTCTAACGAAGAGGGTCAGATTGAAAACGGACGCCCACACAAGAGAGAAACATTAACATTAATTAGCAAACAATTAGCACAGTCAATGCATAATGATTCTATTCGCTGATATGGAAAATTGAAAGGAAGAAAGCATAATAATTTAGGCACCTATATTTTACAAGCAAAACTGAAAATCATAATAAGCTCGTTTTCCTAAAACAGCAAAAGAAAGTTAAATAAATATTTGGACATGAGACCTATTTCACAGTGACAGGCGAAGTGGCAGAAAAAAAACCTAAAAAAAAAAAAAAAAAAAAAAAAAAACCTAATGAAAAACGGATACAAAAAAAAAAAAAAAAAAAAAAAAAAAAACATAAATACCCTTCCAACCTCCCAATAACTGAGTAAAGCGACGGACACACACAAACACACATACACACACAAACAGAAAATGTTTTAGCACTAACCCCAGATAAAAATCATTAGATGTTAATGCTAGATCACGGACACGGACAAGCACATGCCGAAAGCCGGGTGGGTGTTGCTCTGGACTCTCACACACACGAACATCGTTAAGAGCAGACGACGTCGTTATCTCGCTTGTGATAACCACAACTTCCGAAAGAAATTTTCAGCAGTACGGTTACCTGAGGTAGTTTTTCATTTTTGTTTATTTCGAATTCACTGTATATGCCACATGGATTATACGTTGGAATGAGTTCTGATTATATGACTTCTGCTCAAGGGATAATATTTCTCTCTCTCTCTACCTCTCTCTATCTATATATATATATATATATATATATATATATATATATATATATATATATATATATATATATATATATACATATAAACTATATATATGTCTGTGTGTGTATGCATACATACACATTTTATATATATATGTATATATATATGTATGTATACACTATGATATATATTTATATGTATGAGAGAGAGAGAGAGAGAGAGAGAGAGAGAGAGAGAGAGAGAGAGAGAGAGAGAGAGAGAGAGAGCTACTCGGAAATAACAACTCAGTCCAAAAGCACTCGATAAAATCTGGAGCCATCCTCACCTAAGGGCAAGTGAAAAAAAAAACACGGACATTAACATAATTATCTAATTCACCTATATTTACAAAATGATAATAACAAAATTGAGGCTAAATTTACAACCCAATAACAATTAGAAAAAAAAATGCAGGCATGAGGCAAATGTAATCATAACCAAAACTACCAAAAACTTCAGTCACCCAGCTGCGCCCATAGATTAGGTCTCATCACGCTCAAATGACGAAATAATCACGCGATAATATCTTGCACCTCAGCAACGTAATTTATCAACATCACGAGCGAGGGTGATTGAGGTAGGTACTTTCAGTACTTCGTTTCATTTTGGGCACGAATTACCTTCACGTTCATTCCGCTGTTATTTCTCATCATAATCTGATGATTGATCGATTGACTGGCTGATGTACTCTTGCGCCGGAACAACTGGAGTATTCGACAAATATGCATATAAATATCTGTGGGATGTTTGTGCGTAGTACATTAGCAGAACGGTAATCCAGAACACCAATCAACACGAATATGGAGAATTTGTAGCATGTAAAATAAAGACCGATTTCAAATATATATATATATATATATATATATATATATATATATATATATATATATATATATATATATATATATATATATATATACATACATACATACATACATACATACATACATATTTTTACTCTGAGAGAGAGAGAGAGAGAGAGAGAGAGAGAGAGAGAAACAAAAAAACATGAACGACTGAAACTGAACAGCTAATATATACGGCAGCCCAACCTGTCCTCCCTAGCAACAAAGAATCACCATATTAAAAAAAAAATAAAAATAAAAATAAAAAAAAACTAACAAAAATAACCTCCTTAGTTGCTGCTCCTGTTCGAGCACTTTCGAGGCTTCGCGGAAGCGTACTAATGGAATGTACATTCGCTTTTTATGTACAAACACACCGCCCATGACTGTTTTATTAATAACCAAGGAAGAGGCATGTCGGCCTAACTCGTATAAATTATTTATGGCACGGTTCGAATGCTTTTTTTTTTTTTTTTTATCACACTACGGTGAATTTCCCAGGTCTGACATGAAGAGCACTGAATACACGGCTGGAAATTGTTTCATTTTTTTTTTTTAAATATCCAGAGATCTTTGTAATAAATAAATCATTACGAGGAAAGTCTTTTTGCTTGAAAATAAATTTTAATATGGGTGAAGACTTCGTCTTGAATCTTTCTTGGAAAACTTTAAACAAATACATAGAAAAATAATGATCGAAATTAAAATATTAAATCAATGCTTGAAAAAAAATTAAAGATTTAAAAAAAAAACATCAATTACAGTAAAATCATAAGAATTTTAAGGTACTTTAATGATCTTTTCTTTTAATGTGCCATATTTAATTTATAAACACTCCATATGCAAATTCCCAAAATACAAAATATTTATTAACAGATATTTCCACTTCAATGAACATGAATTTGATCTTTACGACAATGTGTTATTCTCTGTTTCACAGATTTACAGATTTTTTTTTTCTTTACAGATTTACAGATATCTGTTAACTTACCCTTAAAAGACAAAATTTCGAAGTAGAACTCTCTTCGAAAATCAAGCTTCGCCCCCCCCCCTTCCTTCCACCCCTCTTTTTCGTGGTCGATTTAATCCAATCAAAACCGAACCATATACATAACGACGGGACAGAGAATGGGATTTCTCGAAAATCTCATTATTCCACATGAAAGGAGAGAGAGAGAGAGAGAGAGAGAGAGAGAGAGAGAGAGAGAGAGAGGGGTGGGTCTCCTTCTCCTCATCCCCGTCTTCCTCCATTGAGTCCTAATGGGCAATTAGAGACAATTCAAATTCTTCCAGCTATTACGAGTTCCGCTAATTTCATTCAAAAGAGCTAATTATCGGAAACACTCCGCGGCCTCCCTCCTTCTCCGGCCATTTTCCACTTCCATCTGAGAAGTAATGTTTGCGTGGTTCTTATTTCCTCGTTTTCTGGGATGTATCGTGACGATCCTTCCTCTCGTTTTGCTCGTTAGGACGGCCTCAGTAGCCTACAGCAGATGTTGTAACGCCAGTTTTTAGTAGTCGTAAATCAATCAGTCAATTCTCGTTAGAATCGTGGAAATCTGGTGTACCCTTTTCTCATGAGAACAATCAATCTGTTCTCCGTCTTCCTGGTAAGAATCATATCGATCTGTTCTATCGCCTTGTAAGAATCATGAATTTTTCTTCTCTTTTTCTAGTGAGATTCAGGAAGATCAGTCTTTTCGATTTCCCGCAAGAATCATGATATGTTCTCTTGCTTTCTTGTGAAAGATGGGTAGTTCGTTCTCTCGTTGTCCTCAACAGCAAAGCCCAAAGTAAGTTTATAGAAAAGGATGCATGGAAATATATATAAAACTGTATCTCTCTCTCTCTCTCCCTCTATATATATATATATATGTGTGTATATATATATATATATTTATATATACATATACATTTATATATACATACACATATACATACAGTACATATTATATATGTATATATGTATGCATATGTTTGTGCGCACGCGCGAGTGTGACTGTCAGGTACAAGTTGTAGTCGAATAAAACCTTCATAAACCTGTAGGAGTTACTTAAAGAAGCACACACGTGACCTATAAAGCATACCCAGCTTCTCAAAAGGCAGACAGTATGATACTCCAAGTCTTGCCACTATTTAGTGTTAAACGGTAAATGCTGCTAGACAGAGGGGGTTCAATTTCCAAATTCTAGAACACTAAGGGTTACCGAGTCTAAACTCCCAAGGGGTGGAATCATGAAAATGAGGAAAGGGGGCGGAAGAGAGAATAGATTCCTGACGAACGTTATTAAAGACGGGCAAAAGACCAAACGCAAATTCGACTACAACAGAAATAGCTGTCAGTTAAGAAACTTGAATCGACTTTATAAAAGAAGTGATCTCAAAGGCAATTATTTTCATTTATTAGCTTTTATGGCAGACCCTACAAAAAAAATCCTTTGAGGGGTAAAGGATCATTGCGAAAGATTTTCCAACGGTCCTGAGGGAAGAGGACCAGATATGATTGAGCTACAACAGATCACCAGTTTGTTCTTGTTCTCTGTTCTCTATAATCTGTCGTTCTTGTTCTCTGTTCTATACAACCTGTTGTTCTTGTTCTACGTTCTATATGTTCTGAAACCATAATATGAGATGAGGTTATGAGACTGCAATGATTTAGAAGTCAAATATCGAGAAGGGATTCAAAGACTTTGCCCAAAACAGAAGCTAGTGCAGTCCTTATAAGAAAAATAAATGAGCAGACGCTCACTTATTATCTAGCTGAAGAAAAAATACAAGGTCAAGCTCAAAATGTAGGAATAGTTACTTTCTCAAAAAGTAAAAATAGCTACTTTCTCAAAATATAGGAATAGCTACTTTCTCAAACTGTAGAAACAGTTACTTTCTCAAAATGTAGGAATAGTTACTTTCTCAAAATGTAGGAATAGTTACTTTCTCAAAATGTAGGAATAGTTACTTTCTCAAAATGTAGGAATAGCTACTTTCTCAAAATGTAGGAATAGTTACTTTCTCAAAATGTAGAAATAGTTACTTTCTCAAAATGTAGGAATAGTTACTTTCTCAAAATGTAGGAATAGCTGCTTTCTCAAAATGTAGGAATATCTACTTTCTCAAAAAGTAAAAATAGCTACTTTCTCAAAATGTAGGAATAGCTACTTTCTCAAACTGTAGAAACAGTTACTTTCTCAAAATGTAGGAATAGCCACTTTCTCAAAATGTAGGAATAGTTACTTTCTCAAAATGTAGGAATAGTTACTTTCTCAAAATGTAGGAATAGCTACTTTCTCAAAATATAGGAATAGCTACTTTCTCAAACTGTAGAAACAGTTACTTTCTCAAAATGTAGGAATAGCTACTTTCTCAAAATGTAGGAATAGCTACTTTCTCAAAATGTAGGAATAGTTACTTTCTCAAAATGCAGGAATAGTTACTTTCTCAAAATGTAGGAAGAGCTACTTTGAAGAGCTACTAGGCTAGGAATACTTTTCTCAAAATGGAGGAATAATTACTTTCTCAAAATGTAGGAATAGTTACTTTCTCAAAATGTAGGAATAGTCACTTTCTCAAAATGTGGGAATAGCTACTTTTCTCAATATGTCAAAATGTAGGAATAGTTACTTTCTCAAAATGCAGAAATAGCTACTTTCTCAAAATGTAGGAATAGTTACTTTCTCAAAATGTAGGAACAGTTACTTTCTCAAAATGTAGAAATAGCTACTTTCTCAAAATGTAGCAATAGTTACTTTCTCAAAATGTAGGAACAGTTACTTTCTCAAAATGTAGGAATAGTTACTTTCTCAAAATGTAGGAATAGTCACTTTCTCAAAATGTGGGAATAGCTACTTTCTCAATATGTCGGAATAGCTACTTTCTCAAAATGCAGAAATAGCTACTTTCTCAAAATGTAGGAATAGTTACTTTCTCAAAATGTAGGAACAGTTACTTTCAAAAAAAATGCTGCTTTCTCAAAAAGTAAAATAGCTACTTTCTCAAAATGTAGCAATAGTTACTTTCTCAAAGTGTAGAAACAGTTACTTTCTCAAAATGTAAGAATAGTTACTTTCTCAAAATGTAGCAATAGTTACTTTCTCAAAATGCAAGAATAGTTACTTTCTCAAAATGTAGGAATAGTTACTCAAAATTTTGAAAATGTAGGAACATAGTTACTTTCTCAAAATGTAGGAATAGTTACTTTCTCAAAATGGAAGTATAGTTACTTTCTCAAAATGTAGGAATAGCTACTTTCTCAAAATGTAGGAATAGTTACTTTCTCAAAATGTAGGAACAGCCACTTTCTCAAAATGTAGGAATAGCCACTCTCACAAAATGCAGGAATAGTTACTTACTCAAAATGCACATACAATTAATTAAAAGCCTGAATTTAACAATGAATGAAAACAGCAATATCTTAAACTGCTAGAAAATCAATTCGTACTCTGAAACAAACACCAGACGTTGCATCCTCCCTCAGCTATTTACGTCTGCGAATGGTTTTCCAACAAGCACTTAATCTGCTTGACATTCTTGTGAGTGAGGCATGCAAACCTGAGGTTGCAATAAAGATGTCAAACGTGAAGTTGTTTTAAAAACTGAAAGCAAACGACAATGAACATATGGCAAGGTCGCTTAGTGGATAGACTAAATAAAGAATGCAGAGGAAATGTACTAAATAGTCATGTTTGGACTGAAATGTAGGCATGCTGTGAATAAGAATATTTAATTTTTCGTCGCCATTGTGTTAACTGAGGATATTCAGTTCTCCTTCAAGGCAGTGTGCAAAAGTAAACACACAAGTAACTAAATAATGAAAGAAATAGAGATATAAAAAAGAAATAAATAAATAAATAAATAAACAAATAAATAAATAAATAAATAAACAAAGAAATATAGAAATACGAAAATAATTATATATATATAAAATAATCAATAAATAAATAACCTGATGCTATCAAAGTATAGGTTATCATTTTTGTAACTTACCGTTTTTTTTAAGAGACTGGTCTAAGTGAAGAATAAAAAAGAAGAAAAAACAAACCTCAAAATTTCTTTCCCCTTGACGGAAGGCTCAAACAATTCCGAAGATGTCAATCACCTTAGGGCCAACAACAATCTGCTTAAAAGGTGGACAAGAGAAATGCTGCAAAAAGTGAAAAAGGAGAAACTTTTGTTCAGGAACGAGAGAGAGAGAGAGAGAGAGAGAGAGAGAGAGAGAGAGAGAGAGAGAGAGAGAAAAGATAAAAACCAGAAAAACATACAAAACTATATATATATATATATATATAATATATATATATATATATATATATATATATATATATATTATATATATATATATATATATATATATATATATATATATATATATATATATATATATATATATTATATATATATATATATATATATATATATATATATATATATATATATATATATATATATATATATATATATATATATATATATAGAGAGAGAGAGAGAGAGAGAGAGAGAGAGAGAGAGAGAGAGAGAGAGAGAGAGAGAGACAGACAGACAGACAGACAGATAGAGAAAGAGAGACGGAGAGAGAATCAGGCAAGAACGCTAATAGATAAAATCAAACAGAAAACATACAAAACTGTAGAGAGAGAGAGAGAGAGAGAGAGAGAGAATCAGACAAGAACGTTATTGGATAAAATCAAATGAATAACATACAAAACGGTAATAAGGACGATGTTTTTAGAGAATCGTGAGGGTAAACATAACACTGTTTTCCCACAACATGATGATTTGGAATTTATACATTCTTCTGCTTTTCCTTGGAACCTTATTAGTTTTCCATATCTTCGACGTTAGCCTCCGTATTTATTCAAGATTTTATTTCTATTTTTTACGCTTCAAGCCGGTCTTAACAAAAAATACAATAAATGAGTCAATACACACAATAAATAAATGAACAGATAAATAAACAAAAAGTATTAAAAAGCTATCCATTAACATTTCATGATTCCTATAAACTAAAATATTTCAATCTTTTGCATTCAGAAAGCCACTCCGTCGGCCTCTTTACGAAATAAGAATAAAAAATAAATTTACAAACTTTCGACCCCTCGACAGAAAATTTCAATCGAATGTAAATTCACTCACCTGAGGACCAACACCAATCTGCTTGAGAGAGAGAGAGAGAGAGAGAGAGAGAGAGAGAGAGAGAGAGAGAGAGAGAGAGAGAGAGAGAGAGAGAGGTCAAGGCAAGAGGGTGTAGATTAAAATCAGATGTCTAACGGAGACGTTTGAGGACAGTTCGGAGTAAATGGACTGCCTTGGTATGTAAACAATGTCTGACTCGAGGGTGGAAAAATCCTGAGAGAAAATCCTCGCAGTTTTTGGTCTATTTACTGGGTGATGACTTTAGCAATCAGAGAAGCAAACGCTTAGAATCAATCGGCACACGAAACTGTATCGACATAAATCAATATAATAATAATAATAATAATAATAATAATAATAATAATAATAATAATAATAATAATAATTATTATTATTATTATCATTATTATTATCAATAAATAATAACATCATGACAAACAACTTCCACAATAACATCATAACCTGAATTAGGTGAAACAGCAAGGGATGGACCCTTCTTCATTGGAAAAGGTTAGGGGGTGTTTAAATCAACAACAATAATAATAATAATAATAATAATAATAATAATAATAATAATAATAATAATTATCATCATCAGTACCCAGAAACTTCAGTAATTACATCACAACTAGAATTAGGCGAAGAAGGAAAGAACTGTACCCTACTTCGAAGGGAAGATGGGGGGAGGGGGGACGCTGAAACGGGGTAG
>NC_089787.1:29563123-29625623 GCF_040412425.1 Macrobrachium rosenbergii | reverse complement strand
CAATATACCATTTTGCAGCACCCTTGCCTCATTAGTTTTTAAGTTCTGAGGGCGTACAGAAAAAGTGCGGACGGGCAGACAAAGCCGGAAAAATACTTTCCTTTTACAGAAAACTAAAAAAAAAAAAAAAATGGATGCACAATTTGTAAATAAGAATTTGCTGATGAAGGAATAAGTATCAAGAATACACTGGAAAAATATTTAAAATGAAAAACTTACTAATTAAAAGGGAAAGGCATCGAAAAGAAAACATATTATGCCAGAATGAACACGAGAAAAAATGAATTTACATCCACCCAATATAAAATATTACAACAAAAATTTACGTCTGGACAGAAAATGGATTATAAAGAGAATGTACTGGGGCTGGTGAAAACATTTTCAACACAGCGAGAAAACACATTCAGGATACGAAAACCATAACACGAATAAATAGATGTATTGGGAAAGGGATAAATAACTGATAAATATATATCTTGAGAAAAAGAAAATACGTAATGGTATCAAAGAAGGAAATTTCATTGTTGAAGCAAAAAGAATAAAAAAAAGGGGCTCTGGAGGAAAAAAAAAAGTACAAGAAAATGTATTATGGAAAGGAAACTTTATCTGAAAACGAGGATAAACTGACGAAAAATATATGTAACACAGAGCAAAAGTTATGCAGGTGAAATATACGCTAGGGGGGAAATTGTACTGTTAAAGAAATGAAATTCTGGAATAGTATGGCAGCATTTCATGAGGAGGAAAAAATATTAAGGGAGAAAATACGAAGAAGAAGAAAAATGCAGATAGGAGAATGCAATGAAGAAATGTCGAGTTAGCAGAAAAAGAATTTTGTACAAGGGGAGAGTAAACATAAGGGAATCCAGTAAAGAAACTTTAACACCGTTTGTGGAGGAAAATAAGCTAGCGAGAAGAGAGCCTAATGAGGAGTTATTACTGAAACAACGAAAGGAAGATGAATTTGGAAAGGAAAAATAAATAGGTGAAAGGCCAATGTAATGGCTAAAGGCTAATGCACTATGAAATAAAAATGTACGGGGAAAAGCAAGTGTTATATTACATATATATATATATATATATATATATATATATATATATATATATATATATATATATATATATATATATATATATATAATGATGAGAATGAACTCTACACTTGGGAAGGACAAAATATACTAAAGAACGAAAAACGTACCGCAAGGGGTAAAGTACAGAGTAAGTCCTAAAAAAGATTGCCACAAAGTGAGGATTTTTCAGAGTAGAGGAACCGCCTTTTTTTTTTTTTTTAGGAAAAAGGAACATTACGTAGATTTGCAAATCTTTCCTTCGGAGTTTTCTGTGTGAATGTCTCAATATACGATAAATGTTCAGGGAGAGAGAGAGAGAGAGAGAGAGAGAGAGAGAGAGAGAAACAAAAATTTTGTATACTATTTCAAAATCACGGAAAACACGCTTTGAGATCATTCCAGAGCCTGGAAGTACGGTAACAAACAAGAAACCGTTACTAAGACATTAATCAGATGCTGACCTCGATACAACAGAATTTAATGTGAAATCTGGTCGCTTCGCGGGTACTACGTGGCCACCTGAGAACAGGGGGAACTCTACCAAAACAGAGGAGAAAGGAAAACACACAAAAAAGGAGAAACCACAGGAAAATTATATAGTGTTCGTGGGGGTTTTAAACTTGTAAAACGAAACCGCCAACAAATTTTCAAACGCACTTCGACCGTGCAATTGCAAGCTTTCAACCGAATCAAAACAATGAGACGACTAAAATAGGTGTTAGCCCCGGAAAGTGGTTGTTTTATAAAATAAAACATCAAGAAATGACACACAAACCGTGTTGGAGAGAGAGAGAGAGAGAGAGAGAGAGAGAGAGAGAGAGAGAGAGAGAGAGAGAGAGAGAGAGAGATTTGGCAGAAAGAAATATGTTAAATAAATGCATATGAATTTGACAAAATGGAATTAAATCATTTTAACTATAAAACACACACACACACACAGAGAGAGAGAGAGAGAGAGAGAGAGAGAGAGAGAGAGAGAGAGAGAGAGAGAGAGAGAGAGAGAGAGAGAGAGACGTTAAATAAATGGGGAAAGGGTTAAACATTTTTAATGATAAAGCAGAGAGAGAGAGAGAGAGAGAGAGAGAGAGAGAGAGAGGAAGGAAGGTGTGAGGCGAAGTGTGGTAGGAGGAAGAGCGTCCTTCACGGCATTGCAAAAGCTGCATTCCAGTGAAGGTAAATCTGGGAGGAAATGGACCGTGGGGAGAGAGAGAGAGAGAGAGAGAGAGAGAGAGAGAGAGAGAGAGAGAGAGAGAGAGAGAGAGAGAGAGAGAGAGAGATTCTGGAAGCGTGAAATAGCAGATAAATATATACAGATAAAAGTGCATTTTTGATGAAAAATAAGAAAGCAAAGAGAGAGAGAGAGAGAGAGAGAGAGAGAGAGAGAGAGAGAGAGAGAATTTCTGGGAGCGTGAAATGTTAGATAAATATATACAGATAAAAATTAATTGTACATTTTTAATGAAAAATAAGAAAGAGAGAGAGAGAGAGAGAGAGAGAGAGAGAGAGAGAGAGAGAGAGAGAGAGAGAGATAATGTGCACGTAAACTATCACAAAAACTTTCTTCGCCTTCATGAGAAAGGGAAAGAGAAAGAAAGAGAGATAAAGACACCCATTACTAATCATAATATCTTCCGGACGGGAACTTACCATGTTCTTTGTGTGGTCATGTTCGAGAGTACTGAGAGAATATTATCGAAGATGATGCAATTATCCATTACCATTACCACAAGGTTCCACGGAACGGAATCCTTACGTCATGTGATAAAACAGAAATTAGATGAGAGAATTTCAAGTAACTAACAAATAAACTCCTAAAAATAAATTGATACGAACTTTAAATCATGACAGCATACGATAATATTTGGATAAATATGTAGCATGCACTGGTCGATAATATCTGCCCTCACTATTCAACAAATACTCATCAGTTTTTTGTTCGTCAATAGCAAATTTCACAAGGTTACACAAACTATATTTTCCTTATTGCGCATCTTCATTATTTTAACGGTAAATGCTTATGGAGGTACAAGAGAAACGCTTTTAGGTCAAACACACAGTTAGTGAATTTTGTGTGTGTGTATGTATATATATATTATATACATAATATACATACATATACATATGTGTATGTATACATATATGTGTGTGTGTGTCTGTGTGGAGAGAGAGAGAGAGAGAGAGAGAGAGAGAGAGAGAGAGAGAGAGAGAGAGAGAGAGGTGAAAGCAGAACCTTCTGAAAAAAAAACGTTCAAAAGCAACATCACCAACAAAAGCGAATCAGAATTCCTATACGTTTCCACGACCATCTCCGAGAAGTCACCATCTCTCCACCGCGAATTATACCTGTCATGTTTATCCGCATCTTAAATCTTGGCTTTCACGAGCTCCAAGCTCCAAGCTCCAAGCTCTCAAGGATAAAGATGTTACCGGGAAGTCATTTGAAGCAGTGCACGAGCCAGTGGGCTCGGCTTTCGTGTGTTTTTTGGGGGAAACCGCAAAATATCACTTTGGGAAGAAGTTTCATGAATTTTTAAAGGCAGCAGCAGTTCAAGGGCTACCTCCTCCTCCCTCCCTCCCCCCCTCCCTCTTGAGTCTTTGAAGGGAACTGGGCAGTTTGCGTTCTACTTGAGGGAATTATCCACTGTGCGTTATCTTTACACCGAAATACATTAAATGAAAATAAAACTATGAAATTCATACAATTCACAAAAGGAAATATTGTTTTCAACCTTCAAAGAATTGTGAGGGTTTGCAAATCACTTACGACGTTAAATCTCTCACCTGAAAAATTATTAAACCAAGCTTTTACCTACACTTTGATTATTATTATTATTATATTATTATTATTATTATTATTATTATTATTATTATTATTATTCAGAAGATAAGCCATATTCATACGGAATAAGCCAAAGGGGCCACTGACTTGAATTTCAAGCTTCCAGAGAATATGGTGTTCATTTTAAAGAAGCAACATAAGGTAATAGGAAATACAGAAAGATGAGATCAGTTTCTAGAAAAGAAAAATAATTAACGAATTAATAATTACACAGATACAAATGTAATTAAATGACAAAATACAAATGCGGCGATTTTGTGTGTGTGTCTGGTTTTATTAATTTTTTTCATGTAGAGCACACGGAAATAGGAACCGCAACATAGACACTGCACGAAAAAAAAAAAAAAAAAAAAAAAAAAAAATTACAAATTTCTGAGGACTTAGTTTCTTAGGCATCGAGGAAAATGCATCATATCTATAACACCGTGACAAGTATAAGCAACCAACAGGGGAATGAAGTGACTAAGAATTTTCAAGCAAAACTTCAGAATCAGCGCAAAAATGCATAGCAATTTAATACCCTACGATTTCCGCTTGAATGATTTTACCTGAGAAGATTAAAAGTGTTTGTTTTCGACAGTTATTAAAAATCCAAGTATTGGAGCAAAGGAGCGTTATAGGGTATAGATTTAGGCATATGAATAAAGAGTCGTGTCCATGGTTCCTGTTTACATACCGCACTAGGTTGTCGAAAATTTCGCCATAACTTCATTTCATGCAATGAATTAGTATTCAAATATCAGTGTCTGTCACGAAAAGTCTGTCCACGCATTACGAAATAAATTAAAATAGTCATGTCATGATTATCAAAATATTTCGAAATCAATGAAGAAAAAAAGTCCCACCAATATTCATGACACGCCAACAAGCATAAACCTTGTGCAATAAGATTAATGACTATTAAGAACTGTTTACTGCTAATAATGGATCGGTTTTGACTTAGTTTCAAAGAGAATTAGTGTTTCCCTACTCTCTCTATTTTCATATTAGTCAATGAATATTTTCCCTCAATTTCTGAACAGTAACCTCAAATAATAATAATAATAATAATAATAATAATAATAATAATAATAATAATAATAATAATAATAATAATGCATTTATTTTCGTTATTTTCCAGCTGAGAAACTTCCCGTCGTTGGGAGGAACTTATTCCGTCGTCCGGCGATAAAATCTGTCTAAAAGTGAGGTTGTAAACCCAACGCCCTAGGGCACCTCTTGACCACACAAAGATACGGTAATCTCTTCAGCAAATAATGATGTCCAAAGACTCGACCTTGAAAATCTACCTGTGCCAGTTCCAAGACACCAACTATGGGAAGCTTGGATATTATTATATCTATGATAATTAATCTTTTTGTTGTTCGTACGCTCACGATAAAAGAAATTTTTAATAGCTTGTCTAATATAAGTTACATTTAGCATTCTCCATCACACACACACAGAGAGAGAGAGAGAGAGAGAGAGAGAGAGAGAGAGATAGTCCTCTTCTTGAGATATACTCTTTATATATATATATATATATATATATACTTTATATATATATATATATATATATATATATATATATATATATATATATATATATATATATATATATATATATATATAGAGAGAGAGAGAGAGAGAGAGAGAGAGAGAGAGAGAGAGAGAGAGAGAGAGAGAGAGTCTTCTTCTTGGGCATATCATACTCTTCAGAGAGAGAGAGAGAGAGAGAGAGAGAGAGAGAGAGAGAGAGAGAGAGAGAGAAATAGTCCTCTTCTTGAGCACATCACACCCTTTAGAGAGAGAGAGAGAGAGAGAGAGAGAGAGAGAGAGAGAGAGAGAGAGAGAGAGAGAGAGAGTCCTCTTCTTGAGTGTACCATACTCTTTAGTAACCGTTATTCAACAATTAAAAGAAATTGCTGCCTCTGTTCAAGGCCGCGACCTCCTCCCGGCCAAAGCAAGGTGGAATAAGATCGATTCCGCCTTGAGCAATTCTTTAATGATTGTCTTTTTCATTTTTTAAGGATTTCTTTCATTATGAAATGCGCGCGTAAGGTCCGTCTAACGTTGACGGGCAATGCATATTAATTATTACATTTGAATTATAGAATGATTATCCATTTAATGTTGAAATTTTCATCAAAACTGTTTGCCAGATTTTACATTGATTATTCGGCAACACAAGAATACAGATTACATTCCGAGTTCTTGAGAGAGAGAGAGAGAGAGAGAGAGAGAGAGAGAGAGAGAGAGAGAGAGAGAGAGAGAGAGAAGATGTTTGAAAACGGGAATAAATTTATCTGAGACAGCAACTCTCTTAAAGCGAAAAAAAGAGGAGACAATTTATCGTTTACCTCAACTGGCGTCGCAGAAGAAAAATCATTAATGTATAAAAGGCTGAATTCAACACTAAACAGGCATAATGACAAAACAAACATATCTCAATACTCTACGTGCCGAAAGGTTCTAAATTTCATTTTAAAACTGTGCAAGTGTTCTATTTCGGTCTTAATACTAGACACTAAACCCATTATTTACTGAACAAAATGAATCCTGAAATAAGCTCATAAAAAAGACACGTCTAATAAAAATGTAAATCTTTAAATCGTGTCGTATATACCACAGATGAATAAATTTCATAAATCAATAAACATACTTATAGATGAATACTTTTATAGTTTCCAATTGAGAGAGAGAGAGAGAGAGAGAGAGAGAGAGAGAGAGAGAGAGAGAGAGAGAGAGAGAGAGAGAGAGAACAAACCAATAAGATTTCCACTGTACAATATTCCACTTACAATTTCCAAATGATGAGAGAGAGAGAACAAACCAATGAGATCTCCACTTTACAATATTCCACTTACAATTTCCAAATGATGAGAGAGAGAGAGAGAGAGAGAGAGAGAGAGAAAACAAACCAATGAGATTTCCACTTTACAATATTCCATTTATAATTTCCACCTGACGAGAGAGAGAGAGAGAGAGAGAGAGAGAGAGAGAGAGAGAGAGAGAGAGAGAGAGAGAGAGAACAAACCAACAGGATTTCCACTTTACAACATTCCTTTTATAGAGTTTCAGTAACATGAAACACTAACCTAGACCTTACCTCGCGACTCAGCTGATCAATTACGATAAGAAAGTTCACGTGCATGAATTACACGTGTGTAATTCCTGTAAATTACACGTGTGTAATTCCCGTACATTAAGCGAGGCACCCATTATTGCCACTAGATTATCTTACAGTCATCTGGAAAGATTTGAGCAATTGAAATGTCATATAATATTACTTTCTGCTTTCATAATATATTTCTAATGTAATTTAACGTTCTAATGTAATTTAACGTAAGAAATTGGAAAATGAAGTTAAAGGCGAAGAGTTCTTTCGCCTTACTTGTTGGAAGGCTGATTGGTGATCGTGTAAAAATTAAAATATATTGGTACAACTATTATAATAATAATAATAATAATAATAATAATAATAATAATAATAATAATAATAATAATAATAATAATTATTATTATTATTATTATGGAACTATAATAATAATAATAATAATAATAATAATAATAATAATAATAGCATTATTATTATTATTATTATTTGTAGGTAACAAACCCTCTTTTAAGCATGTAGTATTGAACGCGACAGCTGCATCACCTGCATTCAATTTATATAGAGTTTTCTCTATCTTTCTGATAATTGTTTCTTCAGGGTTACTACCTTTATGCCAGTGACTCGCCGATGTTCGTCATCCTTGGAGATTATTATTATTATTATTATTATTATTATTATTATTATTATTATTATTATTATTATTATTATTATTATTATTAAGGAGAGGTACTTCAACTCACTGTTTCCAAGGTACTTCTAATGTTTTAACTTCCTCGCAAGTCATTTTTAAACTGCATAAATCATCAAAAGTTGAAGAATGCAAAGGTAGAAATGGACATGCACAGTTAAATAACAAATAAATAATTTTAGAATCAAACCAAAGCATTAGGACTATAAAACCCTAAAAAAAAAAAAAAAAAAACTTAGCACCACAATATTACAGGCAATAGATGTATGATTTCTGATCCACAGATCGACAAATTCTAAATTTAAGATCTTTCCCATTCTCTTCATGTCCAATTGCACTCAGGAAAGTTCTATATGATTATCTATTTGTTTTCACTCTTCACAAGGGCACTGGATAACAAGAGATAACGCCCATACACAGTCCGGAGTAAAGAGGCCCATTTTAACTTGAAAGAATATAATTTCTGGTAAAATCTAACTATAAAACTTTAGTACGCATGCAATTCAGTCCCACGTCTCAGACGAACTTATTGAACTTTGTAATCCCCCGCCGAGAAGAAGTGATATTGCATAATTATACTAATCGTAACAAATTCTAATCAGTACTGGCAACATTATTCCTAAGAGCATTGGTAACAATGGTGGGGGTCTTAACCTGCGTAACACAACAGATACTTCTGATAAAATTCAGAGAGAGAGAGAGAGAGAGAGAGAGAGAGAGAGAGAGAGAGAGAGAGAGAGAGAGAGAGAGAGAATTCAGCATTCTTCACATATTAACTACTAATCAACTGTACTATAATCAGGTATTGCAAAAAAAATATGACGCGCAGAAAATCCCGAGGCACAAAATATTTGGAATTAAATTTTTAGTACAGTTGTTAACACGGTCTCGTAGAAATATGAATTTCGTCAGAAAAGCTAACTCATCAAAAAAATTAACAAATAAATATAAATGTTTTGAGATTCACACTTTCATTCGCTTGAATACCAATAATTGTCGGGTTTACAGAAAAAGATTCTGCAGTTAGACAGCAACTTTCCTAAGCTATTATAAAGATAGCGAAAGTAGAATGTTTTCCAATAACGACAATTTTCATATAAGCGATTTTAAAGAATGGAAAATTCATTGTATTAGAAACTTTCTCAAAAATATATAAAAAATCTGAATAAAATTAATATTGGCATTCGCTAACAGAAGGCTCGAAAAAAAATTCAGAACTCGGTAAAAAAAAAAGCATGAAAATCATTTAAAAAGAAAACTATATAAGGTATGTACATTACAGAATTAAATATGAAAAATAAAATTTAAAATTCACTTCAGAAAGACTTACAGCATCAAAGTGACCAATTTTACAAGGTTTCTAAAACCTGACGGGAACTCTTTCCTCGCTGTGCAATTAACATAATAAAAAAAAATTCCGATAGAAAAATATTTTTTAAAAGATATTATCACAAACGGCTTATATAACCCATACAAACACGCAGTTATCAAACCGAGATAACATTTATTCCGCAGATACGCTCGTTGTCCGTTAGTTGCCCGGCAAATGTTATCAGTAAACAACAACGCAAATATCTACACCATATCTTGAGATCAGATTAATCACAAGTAAACAAGCTGACATAATGCGTAGAACAAAAACCGTATTATAAAATGATGTAGTTCTTTACAGATTCTACCGTTACTTTACAGCACCGTTACAGGGGAGGAGAGAGAGAGAGAGAGAGAGAGAGGTGGGGGAGGAGGCGTCTTTTTCATGCATTATAAAAATTATATTTTTTCTTTTTCGGTCATGGGAATTACAGTAACCAGACATGCTCTGAAATGCTCTTATATTTTGAGAGAGAGAGAGAGAGAGAGAGAGAGAGAGAGAGAGAGAGAGAGAGAGAGAGAGAGAGAGAGAGAGAGAGAGAGAGCAACTATTATCAACATACAACAAGCATTCCACATACATAATTACTGACCCAACAAATTCATTTTAACATTAATGTATACATACATACATATATACATACATATATATATATATATATATATATATATATATATATATATATATATATATATATATATATATATATATATATATATATATATATATATATATATATATATATATATATATATATATAATGCACGTATATGTGAATACTGTGTATAAGCAATACGAGACATACTTCAACACTAATTAACTGTGTTCTCAATGTTTTATATATTAGATATAAAAGCATGTGGTTACACAAGAAACAGTCTTCTTATTCTCTCGCACTGACTAATTAAAAAAAAATACCATAAAGATAACACAGAGACACCTTCCTTGGGGGAATATGAATTAATCAAAAATATAAATAAATAAATGGAATACAATGAATATTCAGTGCTTACATGATCAAGATCAGGTCTCATTTATTCTCTGAGTAATAAAATGACGGATTATCTTCGTAGCCACAACAGAGTTACCTGCATGATAAAAACTGGTGGGTTCTGTTTTTTTTTGCGATGGAAAACAAGCGAAGCGACAGTAAATATCAAATAAATAAGCGAACACTTAATTTATCGCGTAAGAATCTGTGATAAATCATTAATATGATGTGTCCTTAGCGCTGCAGAATGTGATAAACCTGAGTATTTAATATTCATGCATGAAGCAAATCTTTCGTATTCAGTTGCCGTCCTGAGTTTTTTTCAACGTAAATTACAAGATTTCAATATTTAAGTATGCCTCTGCTTGCTCTAAACAGTGTATTAAACGGATATCTCCAATTTTAATTGTAGGATTGCATATTGGGGTTTTAATAATATGAACTGGTAACTTGTTGCTGTGAAGTATGTTGTCATTTTTGTTCAACATCACTTCACGTACAATAATCTGGCTGCAGTATGACAACTGTTAAGTTTGGTTTGATTGCCTGTCATACAGTTTGTTACAGTTCTTGAACTAGAGCCAAGTCTCTCTCTCTCTCTCTCTCTCTCTCTCTCTCTCTCTCTCTCTCTCTCTCTGTTCAATATGACCTCACTCAGCTTTGTTGTCATATCTAGTAAGCTAACAAACACAGAGACAGATTTCACTGTTGGAGTAGGTTAAGGGAACTCTCCATCCAGTCTCGCGCACCAAAGAATAATTATGACAGAAGTCTATTGTGCAAGAGAACGCAACCCGAGACGGGTTCTTTTCGTTGTATTTATTGACATAATACCACATGATCGCTGTCATATAGCTTCTTTATAAAACAGCGTGATGCTGCCCTCGAATAAGTCATTTTCTTTATCAGTGATACAGTTGAGTAATTATTGATTTGTTATAATAATAAGTGTGCACAATGAAATGAGGAAGAAGCGAAAAGGCTATGAACTGGTTACGGCAGTAATGAGGAATATAATACATATTCAATGTGTTTTATTAAAAAAAAATTCCATAGATTTTGTTGAAAGATTTTCTAGTTTTTTCAATTCTTAGCGTGGCAGTTTTAATTTATTGTGATTTCTAATGAAGAGACTTGCGCATACTAGATTTACAACGTTCCAAAACAAGGAATATAACAAGAATGAAAAGAAGCAGAGCAAGATGTAAAAAAAAATCACGAATATATAAAGATATAAACAAAAACAGACAAATATATGAAGACAATACAATCTACACTCGACAAATAAAACAAATAAAAAATCAAGGCATCCTGACAGGGAGCTTTAAATTGGTATTTAAAAAAAGTTCCTCTTAAAGTTACGAGAATAAACATCATTAGCAGTGGCAGGAAGACTATTAAACAATTTACAGTTAACTCAATGAGGTCTTCTTTACGACATTTATTTAATTTGCAAAAGGTGTCCAAGCCACACTCATTAGAAGAGTCAAATTACTAATTTTTTTTTAAGATTTTTTCACCTTATATTTTTCCTTTTACCACGGTACCCACTTCGTCCACTGTTATGCAAGATATTTAAATACCTTTCAATAGTCCGTAGAGAGTATTTAGTGGCAAACTTAAGTCAATTAATCTTATTAACTTTACTCAGAAGCACGTACTGCTAAGGTTAGAAATCCCGTAATAATATAAAATGTTTGTTTATTAAAGCTATGAAGACTGAAAAGATGCTTTACCTGGTAATTCAGTATAATGGTAAGCAATACAAAATTTAAGGTTTTATACATAGACGAAATTACTAGAGAAATAAAGGTATGTTCTTAATAATCATCTCATATTCAAAATCTCTACAGTGCCTCATAAAAAAACTTATCAAATGACATCATTAACCTATTAAATGTTTTCTGAAATGGTAATCTCTACAGTGACTCATAAAAAAACCTGTAAAATGATCATCATTAACCCATTAAACGGCTTCTGAAGTGGTGAGGCCCACTGCCATACACAAAATCTCTACGGCGCTTCATAAAAGTGAACATCAACCCATTAAATGGTTTCTGAAATGGTAAGGCCCACTGCCATATTCAAAATCTCTACAGTGCCTCATAAAAAAAACCTATAAAATTATCATTAACCCATTAAATGGCCTCTG
This sequence comes from Macrobrachium rosenbergii, assembly GCF_040412425.1. NCBI lineage: Eukaryota > Metazoa > Arthropoda > Malacostraca > Decapoda > Palaemonidae > Macrobrachium > Macrobrachium rosenbergii. The sequence continues at coordinate 29,613,411 of NC_089787.1, read as the reverse complement.
AAATGGCAGTACCCACTATACAGCTACATTCGCCAAAAAAAAAAGAAAGAAAAAAAAAAAAAACTCCCATACATCCAGTGAAACCGTCCGCCACCTGAAACCTCCTCCATCGGGTTCCTTAACCTTTTTCGTTCAACATCGCGCCCGATGTGGGGTTGGGGTGGGTGGGTTCGGGTGGGGAAAGAGAGGGAACGGGCTTGAACCGGAGACCCTATCGAAAATGTTCCCAATTTTTTTCCTAGTTACTTAACGCCAGAGAACCTATAGAACAGGAAGAGTTAACCGCACACCGACGCTCGAGTTTACCACCACGAGGAACGAGTTGTCAGGAATCTGATCAAAAACGAAACGAGTTTTCGAGACTGATTTGACTTGAATTGACGGAGGTCCCAGTGCCAAGTACTCTTCTATATGGTTACTCTGCCTCAGAGTTAAACGCGTTGAATAACATTGGCACTATCCCTACACAAAGTAAGTAGTTATATATAATAATAATAATAATAATAATAATAATAATAATAATAATAATAATAATAATAATAATAATAATAATAATAATAATAATAATAGCCTACATTACCTTTTCACGTTTGTATTCATGTATTTTGTACAGGAGGTAAGCAATATATTTATACATATACAATTATATACAGTATATATATAACACACACACACACACACACACATACATATATATATATATATATATATATATATATACATGTGTGTATACACACACACTCACACACAAACGTGTATATACTGTATATATATATATGTGTGTATATATATATATATATATATATATATATATATATATATATATATATATATATATATATATATATATTATTGTTCCATAAACAGATGAAACAATGATGAAAGGGTAGATGGTGATGATGGCTTGGACATGTCCTTCGCACATATCCCGGGAGAACACCTGGGCTAATATGGGGACCAGAAGATTTGGAAGATCGAAACCAAATTTCGCTTGATGTACATCCTAACTACCACAGAAGTTCAAAATACTGTGTGCAGGGGGAGACCTCGGGGTAGAGGTCACCCATCCGAACACTGACCTGACCCATCTATTGGAACCAGTATGAAAATAATAAAAAAATCTCTTACAAAACATCAAAACCATTTTTAACTTCGCGAAAATGCGAAAAATTCAACAAAACGAGACAGGTCGAATAATGGCTTTAAAATCTATCAGTACAATGTTAAGGAAGCTCCAGGGAAACAGTAACTAGAACTGTCAGTTATCCCCACCAGCCTAAAGAGGAAACGGGTAACATTCTATGTGAGACTGAAGGCAAACGTCTCGAGATAACAGAATCTTCTGAGTATTACAGGGCTTCAAATTGGAAATATATTCGCATCAGCACTAAATGCCAATCCTGTCCACCGTTGCACGTTCATCTGGGAAAATGGTTATTAACTTTTGTAATCCCTCATTACAAAACCATTATTGCTGCAAACTGATGGAAGCTGTATATGAAATTACATGGCTCCAAACAGAGAAGATAACTCACATTATATTCGCATTAGCATTAGAAAGATGAACATGCTCATCATTACAAGCATATATGGAAAAGAACGCTAGAATTTTTTACTCCCTTCCCTGGTCATTCACGCAAGAAAGCCCTCCGTATGCTGTCATTTCGCTTTGTAAAACCCAAGAAAGGAAACATTGCCGTCCCACACGGCAACAGACTTTTGTCCACTTTCTCTTTCCGATCATTTTTTTTTTTCTCTTCTCTGGGGAAACCCAACCTTGACCATCGCACGGTCGAAACTGACGTCCCGCCGAGCAACTTTTTCTCTCTTTCACTTTTTCTCTCTCTCTCTCGAGTGTCTGTTTTTGTTCGACACCTCTTAGCAACGACGGAGAGGACCCAAGACGAGAGGCGGGGCCCCCAAAAACATTGGCCCAAGAGGAAGAAGAAGTATAAGTAAGCAATAGCAGCCCTTTTTAAAATGTCAAGGTTATTCTCTAAAGGTGCGTTGCCACCGTGATGCCATATGCCCTAATTTGCTTCAGAGGAACGTCATTAGGCAGGTAGGTGGTGGGGATAAGGTGGACGGACATAGGACACATGGGGGAGGGGAGGGTAACAATCATGACCTTTGAAGACGAATTCACTCCCATATCATCAATTATCTTTTTTAATTAAAGATATAAAGTAAACATAGGATTTTTTTTTCAGTTAGATATAAAAATGTACAGGCTTACAGTTACATGAAAAACACGCATAACCTCCATACAAAATACATCATCATTTCACACCTGCATATGTTAACGAATGACATATGCGGTGGACACAAACTATTTTAAGAAACAGCTCTTAACACAAAGTCATAACAATGTGATATGCGGTCTTCTCGTGAAGGCGAATGTATACATGTGGTCTCAAAAAGGTTGAGTATTTATAGGATGTAAATTAAGCTCAGAATCTATTGTCTGTCTGGAGAGAGAGAGAGAGAGAGAGAGAGAGAGAGAGAGAGAGAGAGAGAGAGAGAGAGAGAGAGAGAGAGAGTTTACTGTATGAAGGATGAGCTTCGTGTATAGATACTACCAGATTATCACAACGCATTTATACACCAACAAAAGGTCTGCATATATTTTTACTGAATATAAAGTAACTTGCTAAATATTCAAAATACCAGGGATATCACTGCAAAATCTTCTAATACAAAGGTGCACGTGCACAAATCTTAAATAACAAAACAATAAAAAATAAACAAATAAATAAATTTCCCAATAATACAAAAATCTAGTGAAACTAGTTACAAGGCGAAATCATACTTGCAATCATCTACATCACATAAAAAAGTTTGTAAAAACTGAATAACATGGCAACGCCAACACCGTTATTTATGCAGTTATTAAATAGTAAGGCAAAAGTCGCTTCCATATTCATAAACATCCATAGCTTGGGCGGGAGAGAAACCTGCCAAGTTATTGCCATACTAAAGGAAAGAGGAGTGCTGTTGAGAAGGGAGGAACAGGAGGAAAACAAATTACTGGGGACATGAAGTAGAAAAAAATTGGGCAGACCTATCGGTGACATTGTGAATTTCCTTAACCTGACTCATCAGATCCACTAGACCGCTGAGGCTTGTGGTTGATAACGCTTGTTGTAGTTGTTGATAACGCTTGTTGTGGGTAGTTAACAACGGTTGTTGTAAGGTTGTTAATAACGCTTGGTGTAAGGTTGTTAAAACCGAACGATCAACCCTCCTCTTTTTTTTCGGACTTGGAACCAAGATGAGTTTATGAAATCACGTGAAGTATTATAGTTATTAAATAAATAAATAAATAAATAAATAAATAAGTAAATAGAAGAATTGATAGATAGATAGAAGGATAGACATATATATATATATATATATATATATATATATATATATATATATATATATATATACATACATATACACACACACATATATATAAATAGGTGACAATCTTTGGAGATCTTTCGCAGATTCTGCGACGGGATGACGATCACCCCAACACAATGGAACAGTTGCTTCTCCATCACGACAGCGCCATTCAACATGCTTCTGTCTGGGTCGTGTGGATTATAAACAGCAGGAGACATGGGGACCGAGGTGTTCCTAAAAGGTAAGTGCATTGCGGAAGAAAATACTGATTTCGATTATTTTCGTTTTTTAATCGGTATCTTCCATTGTTTGTATTTATCTGTTTTTTTTTATATAAAGAGGATCTTCTTGGATGGTGAGTGCATTGTGGAAAGCAGTAACAATGCTTCCATTGTTTTTTTTTAATCAGTATCTTCCACGGAGTGTATTTATTTTTTTTTTTAATATACTGATTTCGAGTTTTTTTCAGTATCTCCCACGGTGTGTATTTATTTTTTATATATAAAGAGGATCTTTACGGTGTGTATTTATTTTTATATATTAAGAGGATCTTCCACGGTGTGTATTTATTTTTTTATATATATAAAGAGGATCTTCCACTGTGTAATTATTTTTGTTATATATAAAGAGGGTCTTCTTGGATGGTAAATGGATTGTGGAAAACAACAGTGCTTCGATTGTTTTTTTTTAATCAGTATCTTCCACGGAGTATATTTATCTTTTCTTTAATATACTGATTTCGATTTTTTTTCAGTATCTCCCACGGTGTGTATTTATTTTTTAAAGATGATCTCCCACGGTGTGTATTTATTTTTCTTATATAAAGAGGATCTTCTTGAATGGTAAGTGCATTATGGAAAACAACAACAGTGCTTCGATTATCTGTTTTTTTTTTTTTTTGTCAGCATCTTCCACGGAGTGTATTTATCTTTTTTTAGTATACCGATTTCGACTATTTTTTTAATCAGTATTTTCCACGGTGTATTTATTTTTCTTATATAAAGAGGATCTTCTCGAATGGTAAGTGCATTGTGGAAAACAACAACAATGCTATGATTATGTTTTTTTTAATCAATATCTTCCACTGTGTATTTATTTATTTTTTTAATATAAAGAGGATCTTCCTGAAAGGAAAGTGCAATGCACGACATAAGTTTAGGTTTTTTTTTTTTGCGCCTTTTAATCACGAACTGGCACATTTTCCTTCTTCATGGCATCATTTTTCTTCTCCTCCGAACATTGCACAATGTTAGTTTTGAAAGAAAGGCATTCGAGGAAAAACATAATTTCACAAACATACATTCTTTTTTACTTATTATTTTTGCAGAACAATTTATTTTTTCTTTCTCTTTGACGTGACAGTTGTTTCCAAATAGTGTCAGGAATATTCAAGGGAAAATTTTGCTTGTGATTAATGCTTGACGGAAAAATGTGTTTTTCTTTCTTTCATAATCTAAGCTGCAACCACCCAACAGAAATAAATGTATTTTTACCCAGTAAATGATCGAATATATTCAAAGCTTCTGGTGTTTACCTAAACTTTAAATGATACACGAAATATTATTTCCTTATCAGTTATCTGAATTTTCTTTGAGCTAATGTTAACGGACTCTCTCTCTCTCTCTCTCTCTCTCTCTCTCTCTCTCTCTCTCTCTCTCTCATTCGTATACATTGATGAAGGCATTTCGATTTCACTGCTCTTCCAAACTCAATCTTAAAAACACAAAAAGATCATGTCGTCGAGAGTTCATGGAACTAACCAATATATATTACGGAAAACATACAAGTCAAGACCGTGTATGTATGTATGTATGTATGTATATATATATATATATATATATATATATATATATATATATATATATATATATATATATATGTATATATATATACATATATATATATTACTAACAGGACCTCATTCAGATGACATCTAGCGGAGATATTTATTTAAAAAAGTTGCAAGCTTTCTGGGATAAACAGTCCTCATTGTCAAGTATCCGACAATGAGGACTGTTTGTCCTAGAATAATAAATATCTCTGCTAGATACCATCTGAATGAGGTCCTGTTAGTAACTGAATTAATGCACAGAACAATTTTATATGTGATAAAGTTAATATATACTGTATATATATGTGTATATATATATATATATATATATAAATATATATATATATATATATATATATATATATATATATATATATATATATATATGTATATATATATATATATTAAATTTTCTCCACTCTTTCTTTGGTAATATTTATCTGGACCAAAGTCAAGGACGATCAAGTGAAAAAATGTAGTGGACTTTTAGCCTGAAGGCCTCAGAGACGGGCCACTAAGTGGCCGAAATGTGGTCCATACCTGATGAAAGCAGAAGTGAAAGGGTGAAGAAGGTAAGTGCGATCCCACAGCGAAGAAACAATGTGGAATCAGATAACAATTAGATAAGTGAAAGATGAAACGAAAATGGTAAGCATAATGATGGAGAAGGAACTATAAATTCTGAAGGAGGGATTGGAAGAAAGATATCATATCCATAAGATCAAAACATTAAAAGAAACTATCAAGTGTTCCCGATGTACAAAAAAGCATGAAAATAAATTATTAAGAATAACAGTGTTGCTGGAAAATAATACACACATACTGGAGAAAGTACAAGAAAAAATCTAACGTCAAAACAAAATGGAAAAACAAAGAGGAATGCAAAGAGATAAGGAAAAACTTAAAAATAGAAGTGCTTAAATAAAAAAAGATAAAGATCATACGCACACGTCGAACTCCGATAAGAACCGGTAAAAACAGCCTGGTCTATTCTTAGTAGCATAAAATACCTTTTTTTTTATTTACCACTTTTTCACTAAACACCACACTGCCAAAATTAAAGTTTATTATATATTAAAATGCTCTGCTTATTCTTACCCGGTTTAACTGCCTTTCAATTCTTTGTATCTATCATTATTTAACTAAGAACCAAGCTGCCAAATTTAAAACAGATTATATTTCAAAACGTCCCGCCTATTCTTATGTGCCTAAATTTTAACCTTTAAATCCTTTGTAATTAACACTATTGTACTAAGCACCACATTGCCGAAATTAAAGTTTATCAAAAGTGAAAATTTCCTGCCTATTTTTGGTAGCTGAAATTACCTTTAATTTATTTCATTTACCGCCATTCATTAAAGAGCCAAAGCCAAAATTAAATTTCTTTAATATGATGTCAGCCAAAATTAAAAAGTCAAAGTGTCGAAATTCAATTACACTAAGCATCAAAGTGCTGAAATTAAAGTTCATTATATATCACAGTACTGTAGTCAAACTTTCATGCTCGTCTCAGCATCGATATCAAGACCTTCGGGGAAACCCATCTTGACAAGATTCGAACACATCACCTGAACATAACTTTACCCTCTTTCATAAATCCTGTTTTCTCGTGGTTGGGTGCAAAAAGTTACGCAGACTTAGTAACCAGATTACCTTTGGTGAACTTGGTGATAGAAACGGTGACTCTAAGAGACGTATTTCATGGGATGGGTTTTCTAAGTTATGAAGAGAAGTACATAATTGTTCAACCAAGGCACAAAATAGCGATTAAATTAACCATTGTTGAAGCATATAAGTGTTAAAGCAAGACAACAAATAATGATTAAATTAACACTTGTTGAACCGGTTAAATTGATAGGCCAAATATCAGTTGCAGTGGCATCGATTTTGTCAATGTTTATCATCAAAGAGGTTGTCTTAGTATTAAATAATAAAACTTATTAATATAAACGTGCTATAAAAAAGTATCACTTTGGAATAAATGTACTATAAATAAAAATAAGTACCAGTTCCGAACCAAACCACAAACCTATTCACCAAACTTCTAAACATTTCGTCTTCAGGGCCAGAGTCCACAACTGTTCTAACAACACCAGGCCTTTTCACAGAATACCCATACAAAAATGGGAATAAAAGCACGTTAAAAGAAAAAGAAGAAAGAAGAAGAAGAAGACTCGTTCTAGCATGGCTGGCTGACTAAACCATAGCAAATTCCAGGACACGGTCCCACCATAGCAAATTCCAGCACGGGGGTTCCACTGCGTATCTTGCAGTACCGAAATCAATGGGGCGACAAACCCCAAAACAACTATGAGGAACATATCCCCTGAGAGGTGACGACATTACGCCCCATTACCTGAAAGCCACTGAATAGACACGCCCCACACCCCTAACATATAGGAAACTGGTTTCCTCATGCATGGGTAGATCATGTTATGCCCGCCCCCATAAAGTAACCCATTTGATCTGCGTCGGGAGCAAACGAGGTGATTAAACATCATTATCATCAACAGGAACTCGTTCTTTCATACATGAGTAAATGCAGATAGGCGAAGGTAACTCCTACATGTAATAGAGGGCTACGTTTTATCTTTTATATTATTTTGGCGACTGCTTCTTCGTTTCCCATTTCCCGTTTTTACATATACTACAAATCAGTACTGTTTGACGTTAATGAGAGATTCTTAAATGACTGCCAGTTACGTAATCCTTAAACGTCCCATCATGGTGCGTATCACGATACAAATATGAATTTCTTTATAAAAATTCAGAAATTATTTTCATCCCATAATTCACATATGAACTTCTATGACAATTTTTTTTAATGATGGGGAGAAAAATCATCTCTAAAACAGAACGGCCGTAGAGAATAAATATTTTACAAATGGTTTCAACAAGTAGGGTGAGGAGTACCCCTATCGATAACCTACCATTCACACGGTATAATGGAACTTGAATTTTTTAACCTTGTACTGAGTACTCAAATCTATTTTTTTCCTCTCCTTTTTCTTTTCCACCCAGTTTTGACCCACAAAAGTCGACTGCCAAAACAGCTCAGAGGAGGAATATACAGTATATATAAGATTCTGAAGAACATGTCTTTATGCTGTCTACTAGATTCTTATAGAGGAGAGGAATTATCTTTTTTGATATATATATATATATATATATATATATATATATATATATATATATATATATATATAAGATTTATATATATGTATATATATACACACATTAGCAGATGAAATTTTTATCTGCTATTAACAGTAAATCCTTTATAGAAAGAGAGAGAGAGAGAGAGAGAGAGAGAGAGAGAGAGAGAGATCATTTAGCATTATTACTCTCTGACTTTCAAAGACTTGAAGTAGATTTTGTCAATACCTATTAGTAATAACAAAACACACACCAGCGAAGGGAATTGCGACAAATAAAATCAACCAGAAAATGTTAACCTAACCAGCAAAAAAAAAAAAAAAAAAAAAAAAAAATCCAGTCCACTGCAGTAACGAGATCATAACGCGAACGCAGCATGTAAAAGATCTCTCTACGAACACTGAAGAATATTAAGGTAATAATTTTCAGCTTGACGGATAATAATGTTCAACACGACTGCCTCTCGAGATCGTTATCTCGAACAAATACAGGTTTGGTAAGGTCAAGTTTCAGTTGGAGTTCCAAAGGGCGACCATTGCTTACGTAAGTATTTGGATGCCATACTTGAAAGAGCTAACTGAGAGAGAGAGAGAAGAGAGAGAGAGAGAGAGAGAGAGAGAGAGAGAGAGAGAGAGAAATGAAGTCACAACAAAAAGATGATGATCGAAACACTGTCTAGGATAAAGTGAAAGAGAGAGAGAGAGAGAGAGAGAGAGAGAGAGAGAGAGAGAGAGAGAGAGAGAGAGAGAGAGAGTTTCAAGCATACGGAAAACTGAACGAAACATTATCTAAGATTAGGTGAGGTGTGTGTGTGTGTTAGAGAGAGAGAGAGAGAGAGAGAGAGAGAGAGAGAGAGAGAGAGAGAGAGAAAGATGAAGTTTCAAGCTTACGGAAAGTTGAATGAAACATTACCTAAGATAAGGTGAGGTGTGTGTGTGTCTGTGTGTATGTTAGAGAGAGAGAGAGAGAGAGAGAGAGAGAGAGAGAGAGAGAGAGAGAGAGAGAGAGAGAGAGGTAGCCTCCTGCATAACAGGGAGAGGGGCCGGAGCATATCAAATAGCACTTAATGAGTGGAAAGCAGAAAAACCCAAAAGTTAGCCAAGGTTAATAACGTAGTGTTAAACTTCATTATAACAGTCTATAATCAGTTCGAATTATCTTTCCAGGCTTGTGATTTTTCTATCACGTCTTGTAACACGTATTCTGGATCGGATCTGCTCTCAAGATTAGCCATAATGTTTAGGTATTTAAGCTGAGAACTTCTGCTACCGCCTTTATAGTGTATATGTTTTGCTTCTATAGAGTACGTGTTCTGCCTTTATAGAGTAACTGTTTTGCTTCTATAGAGTCTATGTTCTGCTTCTATACAGTCCATGTTCTGTCTCTATAGAATACATGTTTTGCCTCTATAAAATACATTGCTCTGCCGCTATAGAGTTCAACGTTTGCCTCTATAGAACACATGTTTTGCTTCTATAGAGTCCATATTTTGCCTCCATAGAGTAAATGTTTTGCCTCTATAGAATACATTTCTGCCTCTATAGAGTACATGTTTTGCCTCTATAAAATACAAGTTTTGTCTCTATAGTGTACGTTTTGCCTCTGTAGAATACATGCTTTGCCTGTATAGAGTTTTTGCCTCTGTAGAATACAAGCTTTGCCTGTATACAGTTTTTGCCTCTGTAGAATACATGTTTTGCCTGTATAGAGTACATGATTTGCCTTTATAAAGAACATGTTGTGCCTCTTTAGAATACATGTTCTGCCCCTGGAATTACTGGAATTTGCACGAGCGTAGGTATCAACACTAACTAAAGAATCCACATTGATTCCCGGCCAAATATCAAAGGCTTTTTACTCCTTCCCGGTAACAGACTTCTTAGCTATGCTTCTAATTCTGATGTTCCTAAATTTAAGGGGCTGTAATCACATTTCAAAGCTACCATTTCTCTAGTAATAGTTCTCTCTTCACTTTCATTCCACTGATTTAAGGGGGTGGGTAAAAAATATATATATCTTTTTTCTTCGCCAAATACTTTATTTTTTCCATGCATGGGCATTCTATTCGGAAAGCTGCTTGCTTGCAAGTTATTGGTCTTTCTGTTTTATTCCTAAAGACTGTATAATCACGTTAGATCAATAATAATAATAATAATAATAATAATAATAATAATAATAATAATAATAATAATAATAATAATAAGTTTAATTTCCTATAAAATGCCTGTCAGTCTGCCACTTTGCAAACTTCTAAAAATGGTCCACAATTTGGCACTGGAGGTATTTCTGACATACCAGGATTTGAGACTATTCAGCTTCCATTTTGTGTTCATGTTTTTTTTCGAGGATGACAGTAACCTAATAAACAGTTCCCAAGACTTCAAAATACAGCAAGAAAAAAATCATGAAAAAGTTTTTCCTTCCAAGTTCCAGTGATGATATCTTGAAGTTTCATATCACAGGGCATAACTTTTCCACTAACATACTTTATATATCCCAATTTAAGCTTACCAGACCAAGCGATTACTGACACCTGACGAAGTTCAGCTGGATTTTGGGTTATTTCTATTTGCCTCAATCGATAAAATAGGTAATATGACATAAATGTCTCATGTTTGCAGATAAAAAGAGGTCTTTTTTTATGATCATAAAATTGTATGTACGCCAGATAAATTAACCAGTCTACCTTCTACGGCAATCAAACCAAATAGGGAGAGTATGACATGTAAAAAACAAAAGAGACAAAAAAGAAGGAGAACAACTAAAAGAGACGAAAAGGACAATTAAACAAGGACATAAGCATGAAAACTCAACAAAGAAAGATCTGAAAGACATCCTAAAGTTTTATTGAGTTAGGTACTATGCAGAACTAACCAATGACAAACACGACCTAAAAAAAAAAAAAAAGGCTGGAAAACCACAGACTTAAACAAACCCAAATAGAAAAACCTGTACGGATATTCATAAAAGCCAATTAAATACGGATTATTAAAAAAATAATCCACTTGAAGGATGAATATACTGTACAACCCAGCAGGGATGGATATGTAGCACAACCTAACTAGGACGCATCTAAAAGACAACGGGGGCAAGGACTTACCTTAGCAACAACCGATTACGTAAGAGTCCACCCTAATCCCTTTGGGTTACAGTTCAAATAGCGCAGCCAGCAGAAATAATTAAACTCGACAAAAATGCGACTGGAACTCGAGATGTTTAGGAGAAAATATTTGTAGGGAGACGAATGTTTGTCCTCGCGATCGGTATCTCGACGGCAGCATAAACAATTGCTCTCGAGCTCGTTATCTCGAAAACGACCCACAGAGAGAGAGAGAGAGAGAGAGAGAGAGAGAGAGAGAGAGAGAGAGAGAGCTCGGCTAAAAACTGGGATACGAAATTCCAAAGACGGCTGGAAGTTGAAAATAAAAAGAGTTAAATTATGCAATAAGGATCAAATGAACTCAAAAACGTCTTTCTAAATGATTTTAACGTCTAAGGAATGGAGATTAAAACGTGGTATTTCATTAGTGGGAATTAAAAAAAAAAATAAAAAAAAGAACCAAAGGTTTTGCTTCCTACAAATTGCTGTTTTTCAGTTCTGATGAAATATGTCTGATATTCAAGGTAAAGCACACCAATTAGGTCAATCAAGCGCCCCCCCCAACCCCCCCCCCACACACACACATTTATAAAGCGTGTGTGTAAGTTTGTTCGTGAGTACATGCGTACTTTACGGTGTTTAAACATTAAAATATTATCGGGTTCTAATCTTAAGAATTTAAAAAAATCAAGAAATGACAACAGATAAGATGGATGGTGATTGATGTCACCGGTTTGAAATAATATAATGGAAATTTTAGCGTTTGGAGACTTCTATACGAATTCCACTCAATTTATCTCTCCAGGTAATCCTATGTCTCTGATCCTCAATCACTCTTGACCAAGATCCAACGCAACTGTCCGGCAAAAATCTACACAACTGTCTGGAAAAAATCTACGACTCAAAAATTTAATGGAACGGGTCTGTTTATGATACACTGACCGAACTTTACAATAACTTTACTTACTAAAGCTGCCGATCCTGACACTGGTTATTTTTGATAACGGCATCATTTTATCTTTTTTTAACGGGTGTCCAATGCTTCAGGTCCCATAAACAGAGGATGCAAGTTCATCCTACGACCTTCGCCACGCAGTAAGATTTATCCGTAATCCATCTTCAAGTTGGAGATGAGGACGAACTCGTAAAGGTGTTTCTTTTGCTGATGTTGTTGTTTTGTTGTTGTTCCTGCTCCTTAATCTGCCTGTGGGGACCTCTTCACGTCACTCAATGTGTACGGACCCTTTTCACGTTCGACATTAGGTGATCCTACCAAAACTGATTACCCTGACTTAGAAACACATCAAGACCGGCGTTGCCACTTCCCTCAGCTTGATACAAAACTGATTCAATTATAAACAAAATATAAAACTCGTCGAATTTATATCAACAAACGTGCACAAGGCTCTTAATTTCTCTAGATTAAAAAGCTGGTGATATAAGAAGTAACCCCCAACTGTAAAATATGAGACAAATTTTGAAACTATAGTTAATTTATCCATCTTAAAAATATAATAAAAGCATTACAACCGGGTACAGTACAACAACCAATGCAAAATCTTACAACGAATTTACAAGTGGCGGACAAGCTATAATCTGATTTATGATTTACATTAAAAATTATAGCAAAATGCTATAATCTGTTGAACTCATACCAGTAGGAATGTAAATGATTTACATTTTCTCCATTAAAAGAAATAGAAATATATGACGCATATAAACCTGCAAATAGTAGACAAGTCTCTCAACTTATCAGAAGTTAAAATGATATCCTGAGGCTTTTGAAAAACCTCAGAGTATACTTGGAGATGATTTTAAGTTTCTATAACTGAAGTTTCTCATAGTACATTTGCGAGTGGTTACCTGTGTCTAAAGATGAAGGGCCATTTTCTGTGCTCACAAAATCTACAAACAGATAAAAAAGAAGACGTTTATCTGGGCGTAGCTGTCAATCTCCTCGGCTTAAAAACCGGGTTCCATTTGCCAATCAACTCGAGAGGAAGAGGAACAACTTGGGAACGTTAGACACCGAGCTATGGGCCACCTGGATACAAACTACGGTAACCTGGAGATAACTCCTCAAGGTCTGATCATACAAAGGCTTAACTAAAGCGTAGACGATTGCCTTGAAGCCTACCATATAATGTTCCCTTATCGCCCCTAAAAAGCGTAGTGCCAAAGGTATCTCGCTACCTGAACAATAAAAAAAAAAGCTCTTTTTGGTGATTTGCCTGAGAAACAAACCGCAGCCGGTTTGCTAATCACTGCGGCTATCGCTACTTCTACAAATTATGAAGAAAAAAGGAAAAGCATTCTTAGATCACTGTAGCTGTCTTAATTAGCGTCTCCGAGAGATAACACCTTTGAGATTGGGAATTACGAGACGATGATATATTTCTGGAATTTCCTCAGTGTTTTTTACTTAATATTAATAACAATGATAGGAATTAAAAGAAAAAGCAGCTTTCTTTAAGAAACCACTTTTGGGTACAGTGCGTTAAAGCAAATAAAAAAAAAATTAATAAATTTTCATGAGCTTAGCAACAAAGAGAGAGAGAATACCAAAAGGAAAATTTATAGAACGGCTCCACTGACGGGGTAGGTAATTATGCCCTAGTTCCCCCCACCCCCCCCCCACACCCCCATCTGCACACTTAAATTATACTAATCCATTTTACTGAATCTCAATGCCCACACCTGTTGACTGACCTCCAAGTCCACACTTCACAGGTTTACTCAATGGAAGTACAGTATGTTTGAAGGAACATGTCCATTGTGCTCCTTCCTGGACCAAGTAACCCAGTGCAAGACCTCTCACCTATGAGACGAGTATGCTATCACTAGAGAGAGAGAGAGAGAGAGAGAGAGAGAGAGAGAGAGAGAGAGAGAGAGAGAGAGAGAGAGATTTTTTTAATCGTGAGTTTGAAAGTCCTGACATGAGAAAGGTATTCAATTCAATAATGGATTTATGATAACTTATGTAATCTTTATGAAGTCTAAACGATGCAAGATAATGTAAGTTTAGTTTTTAATCAAAGACAACATAGAATCTGACCAAATTTGGCCAAACCCCACGCAGGAAGTAGGAGCTTTCATTCATTTTCCTTTCGGCTTTGAAGCTTTCAGCGAAGAGAAGCTGAAAGTTCACACTAGGGATTAAAAATACACAACCACACAAATAGACACTTTATTATACACCTCAGCCAAAGAACCAACAATAAACTTGAGATAATGAGTGTAACCAATACCTGCTGCATATTAGGCAAAAGGCATTCGAGAAGTCTGACAAAAACATGAAATCTGAATCATCCACGCACCACTGACAATCAAACTAAATTATTCATAATTCAAACTCAGTTTACCTGTTGCTTGTCACAGCTATGTCAGATTCTATGCTGTCGATACTTTAAAAATTACACTGTCATTACCTCGTATCATTACGTAAGTAATCATAAATCCGGTGCATATAAACGAATTCGAGCTTTGCTTAATTTTTAAAATACCATATTTCCATCACCATCTCAACACATGGAAATAAACAATGTTATAGTAAGGAAAATAAATATTTTTTACAGACGAATGTTATAGTAAGAAAAATAAATATTTTTATAGACGAATGTTATAGTAAGGAAAATAAACATTTTTACAGACACAGAGATACATAATTTTACAGCAGGTAAAATACATGCACAGTTATCTTTTACCTTATCATTTATATCTGAATGTACACAAAAATATACTTAATCATATAAATGTATGTATATAATATAAATGTATATATATATATATATATATATATATATATATATATATATATATATATATATATAGCATAAATATATACATATATATATATATATAAAAGCACAAACACACACATATGTGTATATATAGGATATATATATATATATATAATAATAATAATAATAATAATAATAATAATAATAATAATAATAATCACTTAATTAATGCTACAACATCTTACTATTCTATCATAGCCGAATCAGTTGACGCCTACGAAGAAATTCCATTCTCTATCATGTTACCAACAGATCACCGGCAATATAGCAACTACGCGTTAGACCGGTTTATAAATGGGGACTATAAACATCCTGAACTGGAGCGCATATCTCCCCCGTACATTCATTATGTAATGCCCAACGCTGGAATCGAGACTGAAGCAACTGGGTGCGAACCACTTATTTTTATAAGGTTTTATCAAGGGAGGTAAAAAAAAAATGAAGGCTTTCAAATTCCGATACAGATATCTCTTATTGCATAAAAAAAATAATTGGGTACTTGGCATATTCTCCTTTATTCCCCATAATCTTCCCTTTTTTAAGAGACAGGCATATCGCTCCCTTCAATATGAGACGCATCGTTTTTATGTCCGCATTCTTTTTTTTTTTTTATTATTTTTCCATAATGACTGGATGGTAAGAGTACTGAAACCTTCCGCCTGCCAGGTTCACTGATGAAAAACAATTTCTCTCTTTCATCCTAAAGCTGTAGATTCGTTTACGAGATTCATTTTTATTATAAAAAAAATTATAGTTAAGTATTTTGGGTACCTTATTAAGTTTACGTACGTTACAAAAAATATAAATAGACATTTAAGTCGAGGGAAATTCGGTCATTCTAGATTACAAACTTATTTAACTTAGATATGCATTTAGGACGAAGACCTGACCGTATAAAGTTTAATAACAAACTATTAACTCTTTGACATATCTAACTAAGCAGTATACGAAAACAGGCGTATAGAAGTCCACTATTTTGCTATGATTGTTGCCAATGATCGAGAAGACTAACTTTACATATTTTTTTCTTAGCAAACATTTAATAAGTTATCTAATGACAACTTTAGAGGCACCAGGAAGACATGTCTCTGGGTGTACTGAATGGCGACAGTTCTCAACATGGCTACAAATCTATCCATCAACAAACAGTCGTGCATGCGCACGCGCACAAACACATGCACGCACGTCTTGCCCACGAAAGCCGATGGCTTAAATTAATCGACATAAAGTCACGCTTACGCAAGTATACAAAATGCAACTTAAATTGGAACTTTCCTAGATAGTGACCCCCAAGGGTTTTCGGGGGTCGTTATCTAGGACTAATGTTTCTTGGGGGTCATTATCTTTATGATATTTACAGTCTTTTGTTTATGTTTTTACGGTCATCCCCAACGGGCTTGTACTAAACACGCCGCAAAGGTGGATACATACCGGGTTAAAACCCGGAAAGATCCCATAACTTATATATATCTTAAGAGTTAATTAAGCATAAAACATATAAAAAAATATATAAAACTTAATCTTAAAGGATTCTTGGTACAGTAAAAAAAAAAAAATTAAGACTGACTGATATATCACGGAACCAGTTACACCTGGGTGGGACAGAACTGGTCCGACTAAAGTTTGGGTGGGACAGAACAGGTGAGGTTATTTTGGAAAAAATGGACCAAGCTACCTTTGCTAAGAGAGAGAAGAACCAAAAGCATTGTAAGAAATATTTCACTGTACGCAAATCTTCAAAATGTAAAAAGATTAGGTTATAAAATAGAAATAAATAATTTTACCTTAAATTAGAAAAAATATAAAAAAACACATAAAGCCAAAAAAAAAATAATAAAATTAGAAACCTTCACAAATAAATAACAAGGAAAATTGAATTAAATAAGGGAAAATCCCAGATATTAACGTGCATAACTAGCAAATTAGAAGGATTTAACTGGAAAACCAGGAAACGGGTCCTTGAATATTACATTGTGACACTAAAACCAGAAGTATTTTTTATTCAAGTCGACCTGTAGACTGAAAGAATTCTCAGGTCAGAGAACAGTTCTGTACAGGAAAGGCCGATTGGATGGGGAATCCAAGGTCATTATTTTTCCCACAGGGACAAGATGGAATACATATCTCCCCTCCCCTGTAAAAATGATAGTTACAGGGATCATGTATAAAAAAAAGGTAGGTAAGGCGGATATTAACAACACAGAATAAAGTAGTTTAAAGATAAAACGTATTGCTAAAACATAACCAACTTATGATATAAATAACAGAATTGCTGTAACACGTGACCTTGAAAACCTTACATAAAATCATATATATATATATATATATATATATATATATATATATATATATATATATATATATATATATATATATATATATATATATATATATATATATATATATATAATATATATATATATATATATATATATAAATATATAACAGCATCAGTTTATTACCTTTAAAAAACAAAGGGAGGAAATTCTATCAAAACAATTTGCAGGCCACTGCGTTATTCATTCATTCATTCATTCTCTCTCTCTCTCTCTCTCTCAAAATGTTAAAAGCGGCAGTAATAAAGCCATCAAACACTATTTGACACACACACACACACACGCACACGCCATCGGAAAAACATTACCGCATCAAAAGGGAACTCGCTTTAATTCAATGAAGAGCATTTTAGGTCTATAAATAAAACGGGGCTATTTAAAGATAACAAATATTCCCCTGTGACAGAGCGGACTCGCTTCCAGGAAAACGCGACGCTGGGTGAGTCAATAACATAACGCAGGGATAATACAGGAATGGACGCTGTCAACTGCAATAATTCAGTTCTATAAATAAACCGCGTCTGTTAAAAGATGAAAAACAGACACAGTCGCCTTGCACAAGCGGATGCAGAAAGATATATATATATATATATATATATATATATATATATATATATATATATATATATATATATATATATATATATATATAATTGTTTCTACAAAAGATTTTTTTATTTTTTACCCATATTTATATTTCTCATTAATCTTCTTCTTCTTTTAACGTGCTTGTTTTCCCATTTTGTATGTTTTTATCTCAATCTTCAATATTATTATTTTGTCATTTTTCATGGGGGGTGCACGTGCCCAGGTGCCATCCCCCCCCCAACCCCTGGACCCGCTAATGGCGCCTTGCTCTGAGGAAGGGCGGGCAAGTGATATTTGATAAGACTAGAGTATAGAATTTAGGCCAAAGGCCAAGCGCTGGGACCTATGAGGTCATTCAGCGCTGAAACGGAAATTGGCAGTAAAAGGTTTGAAAGGTTAACAGGAGGAAATTCTCGCAGGTGCACTATGAATCCGTTGTTAGGAGAGGGTGGAAAGGAAGATGGAAGAAAGAGAATATGAATGAAAGGAGTTGCAGCTAGGGGCCGAAGGCACGCTGCAAAGTAATGCCTACAGTGCACCGCATGAGATGCACCTCATCGACTGGCACCCCCACGGGGGGATATTAGGTAAGAAGTCAGCAGAGATGAAATGAAATACAATAATGAAATACAGCAGAGAGAAAAATGTAGTATTTCCAGCATGATGGAGACTGAAACGGAATGACAATTAAAGAGATTGATTTGACAATTACGGATGATTTTCACTCAATAAGTCATTTCATGAAGCAAATCTTTGGTCATAAAGCTGACCAATCAGTCTCTCTCTCTCTCTCTCTCTCTCTCTCTCTCTCTCTCTCTCTCTCTCTCTCAACGGAAAATTCATCCAATACACTACTTCGAAAAAAGTAAAGATACGTCATTAGTTTCTAGAATATTTTTGTTTTTCGATTTTTTCGGGAATCCAGGAAAGGAGCAGATGTCGTGGCTTGAGACACAGATATACTGGAATCACAAAGAACACAAAACAAGTTACAGTTAGAAAAACTGGAAGAGCAAAATTCCAACGACATGTAACGGATGCTAGTTAGCGACTGCTCTCTCAAACTGGTGCCCTAATTTAGCGAACGTTCCCTAAACTACCATCCCCTGAGGGGGTTAGTGCGTTAGTGCACCTCATGTGGTGCACTGTAGGCATTACTTAAGGTTCCTAGCAGCGTGCCTTCGGCCCCTAGCTGCAACCCCTTTCGTTCCTTTTACTGTACCTCCTTTCATATTCTCTTTCTTCCACCCTCTCCTAACAATTGATTCACGGTGCAACTGCTTTGAGGTTTTCCTCCTGTTACACCTTTCAAACCTATTACTGTCAATTTCCATTTCAGCGCTGAATGACCTCACAGGTCCCAGTGCTTGGCTTTGGCCTAAATTCTATATTCGATTCAATTCACTTCAATCCTAAAGTACCACAAGAAATGAACGACGGAGAGACAGACAGACAGACCCACGGGAAATGACAGGAATCCGACCCAATGCTCCGTCACAGGTACATTCAGGTCTACTTGGCAGCATCTTCAAGGTGAACCTCAGATATCTCTCGATTGATCATTCTCGGTCACCAAGGCAACTCTGTAAAAATTCCTCCAAAACTCGAAGTTTCTCGTAAACTTGTTGTGCCTGTGAACCCTGTTAGGTGGGTCACTTTTCAGAATCTTAATCGGGTACGCTGCTAAAACGCCTCACAGTTGCCATATGCCCACAAAAATACAGTCTGTTATATCACAGAACTCACGTCATTACATTTACGCGTTAGGGTACATGGAATACAGATTCGCCTTACTTCTAGAAAAAAGATACAAAAATACAGTCTGTAATATCACAGAACTCACGTCCTTACATTTACGCGTTAGGGTTGATGAAATACATATTCACCTAACTTCTAGAAACCAAGATAGAGTTTCGCGTTCTGAGAATATATTTACGGTTCTTACCTAAACAAGAAAAATGAATGACGGTCAACGATCACAGTTTTCAGAACTGGGACAAAACAAAAGAGAGAAATAAAAATGCAGTTATTCCACTGACAGTAAAACTTACTACTTAAGCTGTTCTAAACAACTACTCTCTAACCTCCCAAGACACAGTTGCCTAAACAAGGCCAATGGCACCAGATTTCATTAGTAAGCACCTAAACAATAATAAAAGTTTAGAACTTTTAAGTAGATTTCCACAAATAATAAGTCAATGGCCCCTTTAGGCTTGTTCTGTATGAAAAGGTTTATCTTCTGAATAATAATAATAATAATAATAATAATAATAATAATAATAATAATAATAATAATAATAACAAAAAGAAAATTATACTAATGTCACAACAGCAGTTTAAAAAAAAAAGAAAAAAATTATACAAATTTTACAACAGTTTTAAAAAATAAAAATAAAATTATACAAATGTCACAACAACAGTTTTAAAAAATAAAAAGAAAATTACACAAATGTCACAAAAACAGTTTTAAAAAATAAAAAGAACATTATACAACAACAGTTTTAAAAATTATATAAAAGAAAATTATACAGATGTTACAACAACAGTTTCAAAAAATAAAAAGAAAAATTATACAAATGTTACAACAACAAGTTTAAAAAACAAAAGAAAATTATACAAATGTTACAACAACAGTTTTAAAAAATAAAAAGAAAATTATACAAATGTTACAACAGCAGTTTTGGCGCAGAGTCAAAGGGAGTTGGCTGGTATAAACAAGGCCGTCATTATGCCACCAGCTCCTGTCCTTGCACAACGGAGGTCCGTAAAGTGATGGCGAGGTGTTGAAATGAATAAAGGGATTAGTGTGGACCTCTGGAAGCGGTCCACCCAACTGAGAAGAAATCTAGGGTAATTGATAAGCGGTGCTAAAAAAAATTATTTATGCACTATACATTACCAGAAAAAAGGTTTATTGTGTATAAATACAAATGGATGTTTGAGAATACACACACACACACACACACACACATATATATATATATATATATATATATATATATATATATATATATATTATATATATATATATTATATTCTTATATCACAATAAATATAGCAAAGACCACAAGAATAAATGCTCTACCGGCCACTTTCACCCGATATATATGTATCTGTAATGGCCACCAGGACCTGTTAACTATTCGATTTCTTCACACTTTTTTGGATAAACTTGTCGCCACGAAGCCTTGAATTCGAAATCAAAATTCAAATGGCGAAACTCTCTCCACCCATCCATTTGTCTCTCTCTCTCTCTCTCTCTATTTATCTATCTATATATATATGAATATAAATATATATATATATATATATATATATATATATATATATATATATATATATATATATATATATATATATATATATATATATATATATATATATATATATATATATATATATATATATAGAGAGAGAGAGAGAGAGAGAGAGAGAGAGAGTCATTTCCCTCCTTGGTATTCTGTTAAAACGTTCTCTTCTGCCTACCAACCAACCAACCAACACGCCTTGACGATTTTGGCACAGGAGCGTATCAAAAGTGAATAATTTGTAACTGGTATCCCGTTGGTAACATTCGGGGTCGGCTTCGTCAACCAGTTTAGTTCTTTTTTTCTCTCTCTCTCTCTCTCTCTCTTATACAGTTTTTGTTCTCAAGGTCGGCAAGGCTTCACCGACTGAGGAGTACCTAACCTTCAAAGCCACTACTCCGCTCTCTGTCCCTCTCCTGATTCTTGAGGAGAATCTGTCCTCCGCTCTCGATCACCCTCACTCCTGTTCTCAATCTTCGATTCTCACTTCTCCATCCTAAAGAATTAATTTTCGATCAATTTTCCGTTCTTAATCAGCAGTTCTCTATCCTAGAGTCTCTAGCTTAAATCCTGGATCGAATTTCCGTTCTCCATCCTGATTCTTAATTTCCAATTTCAGATTTTAATTTACTTATTCCTCACATAATTGAGAAACTAGAAAGGAAACACGGAAACTTGAGTAAATAATAATAATAATAATAATAATAATAATAATAATAATAATAATAATTCTTGTAACGATCAGCATCTAATTGTCGATCACCAACTCATAGATCTCAAACCACAGCTCACTACTGAGGGCTCCCAAAACACAGTTACCCTCTCTCTCTCTCTCTCTCTCTCTCTCTCTCTCTCTCTCTCTCTCTCTCTCTCTCTCTCTCCAGCATAAAAAGCAACGCATTCACATCACAAGGACATTAAAAGAGGTTCTCGAGTGAAGGAGGTGGCGGCGGCGGCGGGACACGAGACTGCCAAAGACTCTCGTCGTCGAAAAGGCTTCTTACTGAAATTACGCGGAAAGGCTTAAGAGAATTAATTAGACTTCTGAATGGCGAAGGTTAAGAAATTATAATAAAAAATAAGGGACTCGATTTCTTCTCACTTTCTCTCGTCAAGAAGAGGAAGAAGGAGAAGAAAATATAAACGCGTCAAGAAGAAGAAGAAGAAGAAGAAGAAGAAGAAGAAGAAGAAGAAGAAGAAGAGGAAGAAGAAGATATAAACTCGTCAAGAAGAAGAATGAGAAGAAGAAGAAGAAAATATAAACGCTTCAAGAAGAAGAAGAAGAAGAAAATATAAACGTTTTGGCCCCAGTTCGTCAACGCTGACAAACGTTTACAAATTACAAACAGTAGTGATAAAATGGGGGGAGGGGGTTTCAAAAATGAATTCGTGCTCGCGATAGCCTTGGAGATTAAAACCGAGTTCTCGAGACGGGGGGCAAAACTCCCGAAGGGCGAATTATGCCGAAGGGAAAGTTCCCCGAAGGTGGGAGATTTCAGTGTTGGAAAGAGTCCTGAGTTTTTTCTGAAGGTTAAGTGTGTAACTTCGAAAAGGAGATAAAGAAAGTCAAACAAAAGAGTTATAGTACAACAACTTGGGTAAAACTCATGTCCATGAAAAAATTAAAATTTCAGGGGAAAAAGGAGAAATTGAGATCAATAATGACTGAAGGTGAACTGAAAAGAAACACTCATATAATACGGCAAATTTTGAGGCAAAACTTAAGTATGGGAACATTATAAAACAAGTACAAAATGCGCTGAAGTTTCTTTGGCTTAATCGAGTTTTCTGTACAGCCACCGAAAATAGATCAATCTTTCGGTGGTCTCGGTATAATGCTATATGAACCACGGCCCATGAAACTTTAACCACGGCCCGGTGCTGGCCTGGCCTATATCGTTGCCAGAGGCACGATTATGGCTAACTTTAAACTTAAATAAAATAAAAACCACTGAGGCTAGAGGGCTGCAATTTGGTATGTTTGATGACTGGAGGGTGGATGATATAAACATAACAATTTGCAGCCCTCTAGCCTCAGTAGTTTTTAAGATCTGAGGGCGGAAAGAAAAAGAGCGGACAGACAAAAGTGCGGACGGACAGATAAAGCCGGCACAATCATTTTTTTTTTACAGGAAACTAAAACCGAATTACAGAAAATAGTAATTAAGGTCGAAGAAATACAAAGGTAAATTATTTCAATCACAATTCAGTTAATTATCCTTACTACTTTAACATACCGAATGACCTTTTAAAGGACTGTGAAATACAATAAATAAAAAATTTTAATATAATAATCATATATGAAAAGTGGCAAACCTCCTGTAAACTGCGTTACATTCAAAACACCTAATAGGATTGCTTTTGTTTTTATAAATACCTTTAATTTTCTCTTTCTAGCGATTATATTTCCGAGTTTAATTTTAACATCTTTTTCTTTTCTGTGTGTTTTTTTTATTTAATCCTTTTAGTCCTGGAATACTTAGGATTCCAAAGAAAATATAATAAAAAATATTATAAAAAAAAAGGAAGCATTTCAATCATAACCATGCCTACAAGTATTCCGGTTCACTGTCGTGCCCTGATAAGCTACCGCTCAACAGCGCGCTCCATTCCTCAACAGTAGGTTGTCCGGGAACTATAATGATTCCTTAAGGTTCTAATAATGATGCTGATGTTTATAATGACTTAGTTATTAACGTTCCATGAAGCGACATTAACTAATTGCTGATCAAAGGTGAAAAGTAATGAGATACATTAGTCACTGATTAATACTACAATAACATGTTATCCATTGATCCTCATTTACACACACATTTATATATATATATATATATATATATATATATATATATACATATATATATATATATATATATATATATATATATATATATATATATATAATCTACTAATGAAGAATTATATGCAGACACTAACGAAACACTGCCATCAATTTATTACCGATTAATACCAGCATAAATGACTATTATAAATCAGAAGTGCCAAGATACAATAGATACCTAGAGATTACTGACTACGGTAATATTATCCTGAAATGATCTTCAATAATCTATCATTAACATCAATTAATCAATGATTAACGGTAACGTACATATTAAATAAAGCATTAACATTAAAACGTAATAACATTAACAAATCATCGACTGGTACTTCCAGGTCTAAACAAAGGCCTGGAATACGTGAAGAATTCCAATTCCCGTACGCTTTTCCTCTTCGCCCCCACATTAAGAATTCCGCAGCGAGTGGGAGTATTCTTCTCATTCGGAATCTCCGGACCTTAAAAAGACAATGTTTCCAGTGCTCTCTCTCTCTCTCTCTCTCTCTCTCTTTCCCTATACGGATCTATACCCAGTCTGTTGAGCAACCGCCTACGACCTTTGTCCGTTCCACCCCCCCCCCCCCCAACAGCCCCCAACCCCCTCGGGACTCTGTTCTCCTGTCTGCCATTGCGCATTTCTGTAAATTATCATTTATTGTTTCTGTAATTTATCAGCCATTTATATATTTCTGCAACAGGTAGGACATTCTATATTCATATACCTATCGATCTGTTTATCTATCTTTCTATATATATATATACATATATATATTATACATATATATATATACATATACATATATTTATAACCGAATTCTATAATTCCATCAGCTATACTAATTCTATAACCATTCAAAATCCATAAAGGCTATCTATTTTGCATTCAGCCATTTAATATTTCCATACCCCTACCAGAATTCTAAATCCCCCTTGACTGGTTTACACAACCTCCTCCATATATCCGCCCCAGTCCTTTTAATCTTTCAAAACCTTCCATCCATCCTTTACAATTTTTATAGTTTTACCTCCCGACATTCTTCTTTGTTCATTAACGATTCTTCATTACTTATCAACGGCGCAAGCTGCGTTTTTTTTTTTTTTTTTTTTTGAGTTTGTTTTTATTTTTTTATTTTTTATTTTTTTAAAGTAATCCCAAACACTAACCATAAATCTCCATCATGTAATCCCATGAACTCTCCCTATCCAAGTAATCTTCATCATGGAATGTCTGATTCAGGAATCTCTTCCATCCAAGTAATCTCCATCATGGAACGTCTGATTCAGGAACCTCCCCCATCCAAGTAATCTCCATTATAGGACGTCAGATTCAGGAACCTCTCCCATCCAAGTAATCTCCACCATGGAATGTTTGATTCAGGAACCTCTCCCATCCAAGTAATCTCCACCATGGAATGTCAGATTCAGGAACCTCTCCCATCCAAGTAATCTCCACCGTGGGATGTCTGATTCAGAAACCTCTCCCATCCAAGTAATCTCCATCATGGAACGACTGATTCAGGAACCTCCCTCCTCCAAGTAATCTCCACCATGGAATCTCTGATTCAGGAACCTCTCCCAGCCAAGTAATCTCCACCGTGGGATGTCTGATTCAGAAACCTCTCCCATCCAAGTAATCTCCATCATGGAACGTCTGATTCAGGAACCTCTCCCATCCAAGTAATCTCCATCATGGAACGTCTGATTCAGGAACCTCTCCCATCCAAGTAATCTCCACCATGGAATGTCTGATTCAGGAACCTCTCCCATTCAAGTAATCCCATCATGGGATGTCTGATTCAGGAACCTCTCCCACCCAAGTAATCTCCATCATGGGATGTCTGATTAAGGAACGTCTCCCATCCAAGTAATCTCCACCGTGGGATGTCTGATTCAGAAACCTCTCCCATCCAAGTAATCTCCATCATGGAACGTCTGATTCAGAAACCTCTCCCATCCAAGTAATCTCCATCATGGAACGTCTGATTCAGGAACCACTCCCATCCAAGTAATCTCCACCATGGAATGTCGGATTCAGGAACCTCTCCCATCCAAGTAATCCCATCATGGGATGTCTGATTCAGGAACCTCTCCCACCCAAGTAATCTTCATCATGGGATGTCTGATTCAGGAACCTCTCCCACCCAAGTAATCTCCATCATGGAACGTCTGATTCAGGAACCTCTCCCATCCAAGTAATCTCCATCATGGAACGTCTGATTCAGGAACCTCTCCCATCCAAGTAATCTCCACCATGGAATGTCTGATTCAGGAACCTCTCCCATCCAAGTAATCCCATCATGGGATGTCTGATTCAGGAACCTCTCCCACCCAAGTAATCTCCATCATGGGATGTCTGATTCAGGAACCTCTCCCATCCAAGTAATCTCCATCATGGAATGTCTGATTCGACGGATGCTTCGGCGTTACGTGAATCCCATTTCCGAGCCCTGTATTTTACACAATAACAATCAAGATGTGCTTGATCAGGTAATCTCTGTAATCTGCGTAATCCAACTGATCGCTCTGTAATCTGCATTCATTAGAATTTACGTTTCATATTGCTACACGAGTCATTATTTCATGGTAATAAAATTGATGGATTTTTCATCGCCTGCTGTTGTCTGACTGTAATCCTCGTAATCTGCGAAATCCCCGTATTCTCAGTAATCCTCGTAACCTACATCTAATTCAACCGATGATTTACAATACTACACGTGCCTCATTTGCATAAAAATGAGATTTCCTAGAACTTGCACAAAAGGAAAATGGAAAATGAAAAATCTTCTGAAAGGAAATCAATACCTGTACAGTGCGGGTACAAAAAAAAAAAAAAAAAATACAAAAAGAATACCAATATTATGCTTTTCCCTATTAAAAAAAACCTTGGTGTAAGTTTTAATTATATTAATGACGTAGTAATTGCATACAAAGGATGGTGATCAGACGAAACCCTCAAAATGCAGAAAATAAATAAATAAACAAATATAAAAAATAAATAATAATTATCCAGATCTAAAAAAAACTATGATTTTTTTTTCTCCTAGCAAGGATAGCTGTAGCTTTAATAACAACAACTCTTGAAACAAATAAAACTACAACGACAAATGCATTCATGAAATTAATAATTTTGACCTAACATGTACAAGAACAATAACTCCAATAATAATAATAATGATAATAATAATCACAATTCCAAACTCATTCTAAAATGTGCTCCTTTATTCCTCGAATTCTCTCAGGTACATTCCACCCATCTGGTTCCACCGGTGTCCCCTCCCATGGGGGGAACCGCCCCTGGGGTTGCTGTCACACCCCGGCCACCCCAACTCTGGTGGTTCCTCCTTACATCACCCAAATGCCCCCTCAACATCCCCCCCCGACCCCCCCGGTCGTCAAGTCTTGGTTACATAACGCTACAGACGCAGTCTGTCCTCTGCGGGGAAAAAAGCGTTTTGGAGAACGTCTGAGGGAAGGGGCGGGTTGCCCCCCCCAAATCACCCGCGACCCCCTCCTTACCCTCCTACCCTTCAACCACCGCCACCCACACCTTGTTTCCAGCAGTTGCCCCCTCCATCCTCCCACCTCTATAACTGCGACGTACAAAGCACGCCTCTCTCGTAACCCGACAGCATCATTCGCCTGCCATCTTTAATAGCGCCCAACTCCTGAACCCAGACCTCTACCCACTTTCGGCTTCTCTCTCTCTCTCTCTCTCTCTCTCTCTCTCTCTCTCTCTCTCTCTCTCTCTCTCTCTGTTGTTTAGCTATACTGTTCTAGTTTTTGAAATATAATATTTCAAGTGAAACTTTCCCCCTTACGCATTTTTAACCTCATGTGTAATGATAGTTCCTTGCTGCGACAGTTTTTTTAAAGAAGAACAAAGCAATTATTATTATTATTATTATTATTATTATTATTATTATTATTATTATTATTATTATTATTATTATTATTATTATCTCTCTCTCTCTCTCTCTCTCTGTTGTTTAGATACTAAACTTTATTAAATTTATCTGTAACAATTATTCGTCTCTTCAACATTGTCTTCTTAAGGAAAAAACAAAGCCTTTATTATTATTATTATTATTATTATTATTATTATTATTTACTTCCCTCTTTTTATCTTGATTAATTTTGATAAAAAGTTTTACCCTTACATCTAATTACAAGAATCAAGATCGTGGTTACAATCCACACAATTGCATTGTTCATGGTCACTAATTTTTCCCCTATCAAAATTAATTGCAGCTAATTACTACCTATTAAAATTAACTGCAACTAATCATTACACAATCTAAGTGGCTAATATGTAGGTGGTATTGAATTCTATGAGGATGCGACGTTTCATATAAAAAAAGTACTTTTTATGTAATTTACTGAAACATGACTGGAGCTGAAATTTACGTAAATTTCCAAATTCTTCAACTCCGCCTTTTTCTTAATTTCAAGCAGTTACGTAATGCTCCAACGAAATTCCTTTTCCTTTGTTTACATAAAGGACACGCCAAACAATCTTATTAACCCTATAAAAGAGGCAGCTTTACTTATTATATATGTAGCCATATACATGCATACAAATATAACTATGAACTTTATCACTAACACAATTGTTCTGTGCATTAATACAATTAATAATAGGACCATTAAGTACTATCCAGTTTAAAGGAGGTCCTGTTATTAATATATAGATATATATATATATATATATATATATATATATATATATATATATATATATATATATATATAATATATATTATATATATATATATATATATATATATATATATATATATATATATATATATATATATATATATATATATATAAACAAAATATCTATCACAAGGGTAGCAACAACAGAAAAGGCCAGGTGTTAGTTATTACAAAAACAAAGGAAAAGGTTCAAGATAACAAAAAACCGGGTATAAAGTAGTAACTAAGTGTTTCTTTGTCTCAAAACCAGCCTTCGTGTAACATGCCAGAGAGAGTCACCACCCTTATTAAAATCTTGGAACAAGTTTTCTTCTTCCTCTTCCAAGGTTGCGTGGAGACTCGGACCATACTCTCGTAGAATCCCTCGACCCATAGCATTCCTAGTCCCTAATCCCTTCAACTGGTAGTAGATCTTAATTCCTCCACTTTTAAGCGGGTAGCAGATCTCAGTACCTCAATCCGGCAGTCCTAATTCCTTCAATTAGTGACTGTATACCATATAATCAAAAGAAGTTCAGTCCAAACCTTTAGCAGCACTCGACCTCTCACTCTACAGAACCCATTACGGCCTGAAACGCCTCAACCCACAGCAGTGGTTCTGAATCCAACGCCTCGCAGCAGGCCTCAACCGTCCAAAATCTCATTACCTTCGGACCAAATGAAAGGTGTACCGATGAGACAGGAAGGAGGAGATCTGAAAAGGGTGGAAGCCGTCACCTTTGACCTACAGCAAATGCCAACCGAAGCCGAAGTACCACATTCATATTCTTGCCCTAAAACCCGTGTCCCGAGGGCATAATATATGACCGCCACATGCGCCGTCGCTCGGGGGAAACCTCTCTTCTTTGTACTTCCATTATCCAGCGGTCAGGACTTGACTTCGGCTTTTTCTCTGCCAAAATCAGCTTAATTTTTCTAAATTCAAAGGCCATAATGGGACGGCCAACTTAATACCTTTATCTAGATCAGGTCGGACGAATAGGGAAAAGTTAAGTGTACCTTAGTTCAACCAGACCACTGAGCTGATTAACAGCTCCCCTAGGGCTGGCCCGAAGGATTGGATTTATTTTACGTGGCTAAGAACCAACTGGTTACCTGGCAACGGGACCTACAGCTTATTGAGGAATCCGAACCACATCATAACGAGAAATGAATTTCTATCACAAGAAGTAAATTTCTCTAATTCTTCATTGGCTGGTCGGAGAATCGAACGCGGGCCCAGCAGAGTGCTAGCCGAGAGCGATACCAACCTGTCCAATGAGGAACTACGAATAGGGAAAGAAATAAAAGGAAAAACAAAAGGGTTATAATCGCTTTGGGCTACAAACAAGGTATAACAGTAGGGAAAACACAGGCTGCAAGGGAGCTCCAAGCTTAGCAGTAAAAGGTGAGAAAGTTACCAAAACATGCAATACGTGGACTCCTAAGGGAAGCATGCGCATGCCATTTACAACGACAGAAAATAAAAAAGATAAAAATAAATCATTATTAATTATGGGACAAATCATGATATAATATTCTTCTGTACAATTGAAAACGAATAGTTTCCTTAAATTAGGTGTAACTTTCTATCATTCCAGGAATTAAAAAATAAGAATGTTTTGCACTTTCAAATGTAAGGGGTAGAACCTTGAATGCTCAAAACAGCAAAAAGGAACAACTCATATTCCCAACAACGAAACTCGAAGAAACTCAAACACACCACGCAATATCAACATACTGCATTTTGACATATTTATTCTTTCTACCACACAGAAAGAAGTTTGTTATGGCACCTTTATATACACACCAATATCATCATCCTAGCTCCTCATAATAACATAGGAATTAAATTAAGTAAATAATTACATAATATATTATATTATATTATATCATATTACATAGTATTATATTATATTACATTATATTATATATTTCAAGTGATAAAAGTTTTAGCTCAGCTCCCAAGGTTCTCAAAAATAATATTCTATATTTTTGACACAGACAATATCTTTGTGGAATTTTTTTTTCAATTATTAATCTTGTTGACTGTATACTTTCACCACAATTAGGCGATTGTAAAATTTCACGCTTTTATGTTAATTATACAGTTTTATATCAATTTGTTGAATTATAATCTTGGCTTAAATCCAGTGTCGTGGCCGTAAATTTCCATGCCAGACAGTTTATTGAAAGGTGGTCCCTAACTGCTAAATAAATTATAAGCCAAACCGCTAACTGTAAGCTTTCGAAATATGAGACAGTTTTTTTTCATATTTCAAGAGTCTCTCTCTCTCTCTTATGAAACTCCTTTTAAATTTTTCCTAGTTTCTTATTTAATTTTATTACCTTGTCAATAACCTAGATGTTGTGAC
The DNA here is from genome assembly GCF_040412425.1 of Macrobrachium rosenbergii. Taxonomy (NCBI): domain Eukaryota; kingdom Metazoa; phylum Arthropoda; class Malacostraca; order Decapoda; family Palaemonidae; genus Macrobrachium; species Macrobrachium rosenbergii. Next base: position 29,581,993 of record NC_089787.1, on the reverse strand, counting down.
GCCAGCTTTAGTGACCATAAATCAATCAATCAGTCTCTCTCTCTCTTTACAACTTTAAATTGAAGAAAAGAGAATGGAATAAATCACAAAGTATCCCTTTTTAATCATTCACTCACATATAACCTCATTAAACTAGAGATGATTTTTATCTTTAAAAACTGGAATTTCCACGGACAGCTATTTTCTCTCTCTCTCTCTCTCTCTCTCTCTCTCTCTCTCTCTCTCTCTCCATAACAACTGTTTAAAATGAAGAAAAGTGAAACGAACAAATCACATATCTTTTCCTCCTCATTCACACGTAGCTTAATTAAACCTGAGATGGTTTTTCTCTTGAAAAACTGGAAATTCCACGGGCACCTATTCTTAGCGCACAGGCAATCTCCAAGTGGCCCACCGTGGGAATTTTTGCTACTGACTTCGATGGATGATTCTGATAACAGTCTTCATCACTTTCTCCAAAAGTCACGTGTTTATCCATACTAGGGCATATGAAAAGGGAAAACACATTAGATAACAAAAATGGAAATAAAAATCATATCAGATAACACAAAAGGAAAGGCAAAACACATTAGATAACAAAAAAGGCAAAGACAAACCACATTAGATAACAAAAAGGCATAGGAAAAACCACATTAGATGACAAAAAGCCAGAAAAAATAAACGACATATTAGATCAAATAAAAGACAAAGAAAAAACAAAATCGATAACAGAAAAGGAAAACCCTGTGACTCAATACGAACTAAAAAATGAAAGGGCAAAATTGAGTTTTTTTTGCATTACAAGAAATGATGATAACCAATAAAATTAAAAGGGCCTATTTCAAGCTGCCTTTGTGTCTGTAGTTAATGTTTACTAGACAAATCCTTTCCAGACCGCTGAAATTTACACGCGTTAATTACACCTCTCATAATATTTTGATTATCGATGCGGATGCTGTTACCACCATCAGCTAGCTAACCACATCTCGCGTTCACCGATCTGTAAGACATTTACATAACGCGTACGCGCTGCCCCCCCCACCCCCCAAACTACCTGCTGGCGCCGTTTCCCATGACGGCGCATTACCTGTCGCCATACAGGTAATGCTAATCACCTGCAAATGACTTCGCACCCCGAGTGTCTACCATCATGGGTGAGCATTGATCGAGCGAGCATCTCCAGCGATGCCTTTAAAGCATGGAGGTGATTACCATCGGGCTGAAATAGTTTTGTTTGGTTCGATATTGTTCCGGGTGTATAAGAATGTAATTAACGGTATGTTAATCCTGCTGTGAGCAGGTAGTGATAAAATGGTTACTGTAACCCTGATATAGGAATTTAATCTATGGATCATAAATTAAAAAAATATAAAATTTTTACAAATACTACAGCAAGACTGAAATAAAAGGGTCTTCCTATCGCATTTTAAGAAGAAAAGTAATAAAACGGTTATATTTATTCTTCTGTAAGACAGTTTGAAAAAAAAAAAAGGTCAACCTAAATCTACTGTGAGTAGGGTATTTGGAAAAAGGTCACGTTGAACCTTCTGTGAGTAGTGGGACAGTTAAGAAAAGGTCGCGTTTATCCCAATGTAAGTAGGAGGCAACATAAAGGTCATGTTCTCCCATCGAGCAGTAAATTACACTATGTTTCATACAGGCACTATTTGAAAAACGAAATCTAATCTCACTTTCATATTAAGGGCGTTTCAAAAATCAAATCTGATACTCATCTGATAAAAAGAATTATCGACTGGGGAAAATATTCTTTATTACACGCAACTGTCACACAAGAGTAAAAGAATTTCCAATAGCTTTTTAATACTCGGTTAATGTTTAAGGTGCGAAAACTGAATGTCATCCAAACTTTGGGCAAGAGCGATGTAAAATGCAATTGTGCCGTAATCTAAAGTTGGTATCGAAAGCCTGGTCTCGGAGAGAGAGAGAGAGAGAGAGAGAGAGAGAGAGAGAGAGAGAGAGAGAGAGAGAGAGAGAGAGAGAGAGACTGAAATTCGTATTCGATTCAGGGACTATTTTAAAAGGTAAGTGTAATCCAATTGTGTAACACCGGTTACTCAAAAAGTAAATGTAATCTAAATTTGTAATCGTGAATAGATGAAATTTGTTTCAGCGGGATTTGCGATGCAGATTAAATATATACTCCATATTTAACCTAAGATCTATTTAAACAGTATCTAGGTGCAGAGCCGACTTAAAATAAAAATTTAATTCAATCCATCAATGATGCAAAATATGTAGAATATTTCAAAGTAAAATTAAATCTAGATTCACCGCGAGACATTTTTTAAAAAGTCAGTCAACACAAACTTGCCGTTTGTGTTTGAGACGTATATCTGTAAACAATCCAAAGCGGATAACATGAGCAAATTCCTTGAGGCATTTTTACGAGAAATTTCAAGCAAACTTTTGCGCGATTAGAGGAAAATTTTGGTATGTATCTATTTTGAAGTATAGCTTTATCATAATAATAACTGCTATCCAGGAATAATGACGTCCTGCAATCTTTGACTACGGCCCTGATCCTCAAAATAAACAATTACACACACATATATATATATATATATATATATATATATATATATATATATATATATATGTGTGTGTGTATCTGAATCACGAAATTATCTGCTAAGTAAAGGACAATAAGTCGAAAGGCCTAGGACCACTCCGTCGTTTCTCTTTCCTTCGTGGTATTGCCTTTATATATATATATATATATATATATATATATATATACATACATACATACATACATACATACATACATACATACATATATATATATATATATATATATATATATATATATATATATATATATATATACCTTAACTATTTCGAAAACATAATCCTTATATATTTTACTGGTATTATTCGCCGAACGCAAAAGGTACATTAAATAAGAATTAGAACGTTGCCAAAAGAGCAATTCATAGAGGAATTGTAAATAGAACCGCCCTAAATTCAATTAAATTTTGTAACAACGTAACAAAACAATATTATATAAAAATGTCAAACTTAAACGTCAGAAGTTACAAAATATCAAAAGGAAATTAAATAACAAATAAATTTGCTAAAGACAAGTACAGCAATTCTCCAATACGTTATAATCCACAGACATCAGAATCATAGTCGTAGCATTTCCCAGTGTAGCCAAAGGCATAAGCCATTTGTTAAAGGGCTGTCTACTGACTGTGCAACTGATTCAGCTGTCAAGTTATAAAGATCGAGTTATATAAATAAATAGTTATGTGGAAAAAATAGTAATACCATAAGTAGGACAACTTCATTTACGTGGAATTTTAATGATATATTATATACGAGATCTATCCAAAAACATTTGCTAAATATTATTCACTAAGTAAGGAAATATATAAACTAACGTACAGTTACATAAGTATACATAATTAATATAGGACGTATATGCATATAAATGCCTTGAACCATTCTTCCAATAAGCTGATTCTATTTCTAATCATTTGTTGCAACTAAATAGGCTTTGTTATTTAAACATATACATACGACCAAGACAGCTTTTTTCACTACAGTATATAACAAAAGCAGATTCTCTCTCTCTCTCTCAGGCGTATTTCATGTCCGGCTTAATCTAGTTTGCCCCGCACGTCAACTCTCCCTACAATTCTAGGAACTCCAAGGAAGATAACCGCGCCTCTATTAACGCACAATTTAACCGAGACGTTCCACTGCAATTAACAAATTATCTAAATTGTTTTAGATGATTCAGTGTGGTCACAGCACCCAATTACGCACTTTCAAGTATGCATAAAAAAAACAATTATAATACGCACCTGTAATATGCGAATATTACAAAACAAGTCACCCACCTCTACATTAATCCGCTGTATTGATTTATCGGGAAATCGTGCCTCGACGAATTTACTAGAAGATATATACACGAGGTGGGCCCCGAATAGTCATCGTCTAGAAATGTCGCGTGAGACGGCTACAAAAAAAAAAAAAAAAAAAAAAAAAGAGTAAAATATGCGCCGAACTCCGACGCAATCGAGTTTCCTGTACAGCGTATAATCCTGTATGAAACTCGCAGCCAACCATGGTGGCATGTGTTGTTGCGGTGCCAGACGCACGATCATGGCTAATTTTAACCTTAAATTAAAAAAAAACTACTGAGGCTAGAGGGCTGCAATTTGGTATGTTTGGTGATTGGAGGGTGGATGATCAACATACCAATTTGCAGCCTCGGTAGTTTTTAAGACCTGAGGACGGACAGACAAAGCCATCTCAATAGTTTTCCTTTACAGAAGACTCAATCAAAAGACGACTAAAGCGAAAACCATCCCTGACCGATGCTTCGATGCTTGCTTCCTGTGATGAAGCAACTCGACTCAACTCCCGGCAGCGGCCTTGTGCAAGGGGTGTTTCGTCCTTGTAACGTATGACGAACTTTCTGGTTTGAGGCGACTCGATCGATCCACCTGGTCACGTTATACGCGTAGATAAGACGATTTTTCGGTGCTATCAGGTGCGTAAGTTCTGGGCTGTTCTAGAAAAGTACCGGGACGTAATTAAGTCAAGAATAGAGAATTCTTTTATACACGGGGAAAATATTAATGGATGCGTCATCCATAGCTTGAAGTTATATATGAAGGAAATAGGAAGTAAACACATTAATAACGTGCTGTCTAATGCTGAAATGGAAGGTTATTCTAGAAGAGTGCAGAAAATTTAGTAATTATACAAATGAGAACAGATAAAATATATTAATCTATAAGTCATCCATAGTTCAAGTATTATGTATGGAGGAACCAGACGCGCTGTCAAGTGCACATACACTGGGCTGTTCTGGAAAAGTACCAAGAAGCAATTAATTAAGTAAAGAAGATACCCAAGAGTTTTTTTATAATATGAAAAATTTTAATAAATACGTCATCCATAGCTTGAAATTATGTATAAAGAGAACAGTACACAATACATTATTAAAGTGCTGTCCATTGCGTAAGATACTAGGCTGATCTACAAAAGAACGGCGAATTCAGTAAGTAAAAGAGAATATAGTTTTTTTTATACAAGGGATAAATTTTACTCTATACGTTGCCATATTTTTAGGTATAAAGGTATCAGGAGGTACATTTATAACTGCTAAAGTATGTAAAGTATATGAAACAAATTATTTTATTCGGTGCTGTCTGTCACTTAGGTTATTAAATCCCGTACTTTCTAGAAAATGTACAGTATCTAATACTTTCTAGAAAGTGTACAGTATCTATATAATGCTTTCTAGAAAATGTACAGTATCTAATACTTTCTAGAAAAGTGTACAGTATCCAAAACAAATAGGGGCTTGTGGTTTACTCAATTATTATGAATATTAAACATAACCTGGAATTCTAATTCGTTAAATATATGCTTTATCCAAAATGTATTGCAACACAGCTATATATTACAAGCTCTTGTGCTTCTAGAAAAAAACAGGGATTATAAGATACCTGACATGTATGTATGTTTGTATGTATATATATATATACACACACACACACACACACACACACACACACATATATATATATATATATATATATATATATATATATATATATATATATATATATACCTTTATCCTTGAGAGGAGATGGCTCCACAGGATGTCAAATTTCCTGTTCTTAGAAATTCTTTTCAACGCTGGCTGCGACCTACCACATCTGACTAACCACCAAGGACCTAATTCGCCGTTTAAGTCAACAGAGTCACAATGGATTACTCAGAAGCCACCGTGTATTAGCATGGCTGATTCAACTAACCATTTGAAAGTAAATGTAACTAGTGATGGTAGGATGAGAAGAGGTGAATCACGAAGCCATTGGAGCACTAAGGGAGGTAGGAATATCTTGCAAAAGGTTTAGGATGAGAAGTGGATTGTTTAGGATGGTATAAGTTAGGATGGATGGAGGAATTGTTGATCTGACTCTCCTTTATGGAAGCGAAGAGCAGACGCTGCTTGCAAATGAGAGAGACGGTTTTTTATCATAAAATGACGAGAGAGAGACAGTGGAATTTATGATTCAATGGCGCAAAGTGTGCAGATACTGTTGACGCGTTGCTAAGAAGCCTTCCACGTAGGCATATGAAGTGGCTGGCTCGTGTATGTATGTATGTACGTATATATAAATATATACATATATATGTATACATACACACAATATACATGCATACACACATATATATACTGTATATATATACTGTATATACAGTATATATATATATATATATATATATATATATATATACAGTATATATATATATATATATATATATATATATATATATATATATATATATATATATATATATACAGTATATATATATATATATATATATATATATATATATATATATATATATATATATATATATATATAATGTGTGTGTGTGTGTGTGTACGCATCACTGAGTTCTGACGGTAAAAGACATTGAAAGAAAATGAAAATACTTACGTACACTTTTAATTAAGAGCTAAGCTGCACCTGCCTTCAATACCGAACTATTTTCCCGGAAAGAAAGCGTGAAGCCGACGCTAAAAATACCTCCACCACATATCGAAGGTTAAAGAAGCTACAAAACTTAGACTGCAAATTTTGATGTTTGTTTAGTTGTTCTTTACACGGAAATGTCACAAATTATGCTCGGGCAATTTGCTGTACCTGACAAACCGTAATACCTCTAGTCATTCTGGTACGATAGAGAAATGAGAATAATAAGTATATGCGACCGTGCTTGAATGCTAAATCAAACATTTTTTTAATCTATTTTAGGAAAAGAAGTTGGATTAATGTTCAAACTTTTTTTTTTTAATGAAGGAAGAAGGGTGGTGTTCAACAACGTTCAACAATGAAGTGAGCGACAACTCTGCCTCTTAAATAAAACCAATATCGGGCAAATCTAGCCCCACCCCTTATCACTCAAGATTTTTCATTTTAGACCATGGCCACCTCCGTGCCCGCTTCTCCTCCTCAGGTAATCATCTCGTTCTCATACGCGAGGAATTATCCAGACGCCATCGATGGACTGAGCAGATAAAGGCCGCCACCATCAACTCCGCAGGCACACTAATCAAGAGAGTGGCTCTAGATTATATCTGATCTGGTTACGTCACCGGCATTATAAGGCTGTTTAAGGGAGACGGACAGGGACTTCAAAGGAGTGATGTTTTTGCTATTGTGAAAATTAAGAATATTTTAAATCATGAATAGGAACTGTTCTCCTAAACCCTGGTAGTTTATATATTGTTTATCGCCTGACACCCAAGAAAATTTATTGCTATCTGCAGCGAGTTTGAAGGTTTCATTATCGTCTCCCGAAATCGGACGCAATGTTGACCCGTCGTTTGCAGGGCTTGATAATGAAGTGCTTAGACCACTGCCCATTATATATATATATATATATATATATATATATATATATATATATATATATATATATATATATATATATATATATATATATATATATATATATATATATATATATATATATATATATATATGTGTGTGTGTGTGTGTGTGTATTGTGTATATATGTGTGTGTGTTTGTGTGTGTATTTGTACGAAAGAAATGGCATTATTAATAGCCAGGAAACGCGGATTCGGCAGAAAGAGATCACAGTAAGATGATTTATGACAGAGTAAACAAAAACAGATTCACAGATTTGATGTATGCAAGTACACACGCCGGTAACTGTTTAAATACCATGCCTCAATAAAATAATAATTCAGTAAAGAAATTAAATCAATACGTATGCTCTGAAAACTTTTAAACTTTTACGAGGCAAAACAAAAGTTTCTTCAAGCATTGTTGATTATTCAAGTACTGCGGTTTCTTGACAGATATCAGGAAGTCATGAAAAGCTATATAAAAGTTTGTAATTACGTTTGGCATGTAAATTTGGACTTTACATAAAAATTCTAATTAAAGGACATATTTTTTGCAACAAAAAATGTAGCGAGGTTATAAGTTACCTACTTGCAGACAGAAAAAAGAGGGAAAAAATTGAACAACACACACACAAATACAAATATATATGCATATATGTAAGTATCTTGTTATAATCATTTCAAAGACAGAAGATTATGATAGGAATCTAAAGTAAATAAAACGACAAACCAATAATAGATTTGCAAGAAGAACGAAGCAGCAACTTACGATCAACGTTTGCGACATTTCTTGCAATAACTGCTCAAAACATTCGAACAAGATCAAGTCATTATCATATCAGTTATTTCGTGGAGGGGACAGACCACCAAAAAATGTCCCTCCCCCTCCCCGCCCCCCAAAAAAAACAACCATAAACAAACACATGCCAACACTCTCACACGGCAACACTACGCAGACAAGTTAAGAGGGCATTCACGCAGACACCACCCAGAAGCGAATAAATCTCATTACCAGGCAGCAGCAACAAAAAAACAACAACAACAACAACAATAACAACAACATTAAAAGCAGCGGCAGCAGCAGCAGCAGCAACAACAGCCTTGCCGTAATAGTTCATTAACAGAGTAACATGAATCCGTGACCCCGTTTCCCAACAGAGGTAGAAGGGTGAAGAGACAGAACGCCCCCACCCATCCCCACCCTGGGGAGGGGATGAGGAGGAGGAGGAGGGGGGGGGAGGCAAGGGGGACCAGGATACTGCCATGTTAGGACGTGCTAAGTGCAACCGTATATGCCATTGCATACTCATAAAGGATTCCGAACAACTCACTAAAGGATCTGCGGTGGGAAGGATCAAGGGCTTTCTCTGGCAATGACGGGCTCCATGTAAAATATTGTGGTTTAGGATGAGGGCTAAATCCTTCATTTGACGCCCCTCATAAAATTCGAGGGTGTCATCCTGTTAGGATGATGGTGTCGATCACCGTGGCCAATCCCAGCTTCCAGTGAGGATAATGGCTAGGATTAAAAATAATCCTGTTTGTTCTTTTTCTCATTTTTGAAACAACCTCTTCATTTGACTTAGCACTTAAAAACTGTGGTAAATATTCGGAAATAATGATATCATTAACGTACTTCACCATCACGCTAATCAAACCTGTAATAAAGCATTGATAAAATATGCTAATTAAATACCTACATACCAAAGTAAATCATTTGAGGTAATAACATCAAGCACCAAGGTTGCTTGAAGCTTTCAGTCAAATCACTGTTAACTAAGCAGATGTCGCCATCTTTGCCAGTCATAGGTAGGGTTATAAACTGCAACGCTAGTAAGGAATAAAGATCAATCAATCAATCTTTCCAAAACACAGAACTGTGCATGAACGCATAATATTTTAAATCAAAGTCTATCACAGACATAAGTTACGGTATCTCACATTCCACTGAGGATAGAGTTACACCACTTCTAAAGAGAAAGCGTTCGATCGACGAAAATTTCAAGGGATATTCCTGTTCTTACACAAATATATTCTGTTGCAAAACGGAGGCGGGCGCTTCAACACCATAATCTAAATGCATTCAGCTTATAAAAGAGCAACTTTCAGGATCTTCGAAGGAAAATCATCTCACAAAGTTTGGGTAAATTACCACCTGGGGAAAATCCTCAAAACGACACACCTGTTGCAGGTGTCAATTTACTCCGTGCGTCTTTGATATAAACAATATGATGCAATGCCATTGCACTTCGCTGGTATTGCTGAACTAGCATTTTAAAACGATGAAATCCACTTACGATATTGATGTAGGATTACAAAAGCACCGGGAGTAATTAACTTCAGGAACAACAAAACCATAAATGCTCAGGGGAGTAACTTCGAATTAGATTTCAAAATTTGGTTTTTGTTGAGACAACTTTTCATAGGCATCAGATAACGAACATCACGTGGACTGTTATTAAGAAGTTAGTCTAATGGGCAAGGATAATTGGCATGTGTTACTGATGAGAGAGAGAGAGAGAGAGAGAGAGAGAGAGAGAGAGAGAGAGAGAGAGAGAGAGAGAGAGAGAGAGAGAATATGTTATGAATAGTTTCAGCCTCGTGGGGTGAAGATTGCCTAATCGAGACCGTCCCATTTTGATTAGTATAAATTTGCCGAAAAAATGAACACTCATTTTCACTGTTCACTCTCTCTCTCTCTCTCTCTCCTCTCCACCCTAACTGCGACCCATAACAGCCTAATAAACTACCGACAAAATTCACTAATTACGTCAACACAGGAATAATGGAATTGGGGCAAGCGTCCATTTGACCCTCCACGTTCGTTTCCCAGAATCGAATACGGGTACTTCAGTTTGCGAGCTGCTCATGCGCCATGAGTGGAGAGAGAGAGAGAGAGAGAGAGAGAGAATGTAGTGATATACAGGAAGTATTACTTTGATCGACGTGTTCAGGTGGTCTGCACTTGTAAAGGGAACGGGAGAAAGGCTACTAAAATAGGCGTATCAAAGCATAAAAATTTTTAAAAATACCAGAAAGTCGACATTATAAGGAATTAACTGTTGACAATGAGGCAGCCTGAATCAGACAAGTATGATCCAAAGGACAATACACGGCCAACAAGGCTAACCACAGCCTTAACACAGAATTACAAATTTAAAAAAAAAAAAATCAGAAGTTGTGTAATCAATATAACACAGCAACGGTGGTTATTGAGAAGGACTGACGGTAATTATCCTTGAGCAGAGATGCAAGAAGCGACAATAACAGTATTAGTATCCAATGAACGGCACTAATGACCTTGCGGTTGTAACGGAAGTTTATTTATAAATATCAATGAATCAGCTGATGGACATCCCCGTAAGGAATGCCATCGAAACTGTCCATATGGTAATTTCTGGATTAGATAGTGAATGAAGGGAATGACCGGTGCCTTATTTCCCACAAAAAAAAAAAGAAAAAAAAAAGAAAAGAAAAATGAAACGCGTTTACACACATACCTACGATATATATATATATATATATATATATATATATATATATATATATATATATATATATATATATATATATATATATATATATATATATATATATATATATATATATGAATGTCTTTTCCTGTAATACTACAGTGTAATATGAAAATAAGAAGGCCCATAAAACACTATTTAAACGTTGAAACCATATATTTCGGGCACTTGTTTCTGTGCCCCTGTTCACTGGTAGAATATGGACAGGTGGAAAGTTACAATGGTATATATACAAAAACATGAAGGTGTGGCCTTGGGCCTCCGATGTTAAGGAGGTGGCGTTTCTTAAGAAGGAGGGAGATTGACCAAATTCCCTAGTGGTTTTTGGCCTCATTAGCTCCCGTTTGGCGATGGATCTGGCGGTCGCGTTTCTTGGGTCATCTTCTTCAAAACGGGTGCGAGGATTAGGTGTCAATGGCGTCCGATTTCCAATGTCCTCCTGACAGGTTCATATTGTTGGTTTGATTGATGATAGCAGATTCCAGCATCTTTCTTTTGTACGGACAGCTACTCTTGAAAACCAACTCCGCCCCACTCCAGTTAATGACATGCCCTGTATTTCTAATAAAAAAATTCCCGAACTCTCCGAAGCGTAACGTACTGATCTTTTTGTGCTCTGTTATTCTTTGCGAGAGCGATCTACCTGTCTCGCCTACATAAATGTCATGACAATTACTACACGGTATCTTGTAAACTCCGGCTTCTTCCCTTTTGTTATTTAAGTATACGTTAACGAGCGAACTCCCGATGGATTTGGGATAATGGAAAATGAAAGGATTATCAGAACTGAGTTGCTCGGTGGCCTTTTGGATGTTTTCATCGTATGGAAGCTTTATTTTGTTGTTGAAATCTATTTGTCTGTTGTGAGTGGGACCTCTGTAGTATATTTTATTTGCTTTATTAATAGCCCTCTCGATAATGTGTGGTGGATAGAGCAGTTGCGTTAGGTGTTGGCGGATCGTGTTAAATTCTTGATCCAGGTACTCATTTGAACATATCCTAAGTCCTCTGAGGAATAGGTTGCACCCTACCAAGTGCCCGAAATATATGGTTTCAACGTTTAAATAGTGTTTTATGGGCCTTCTTATTTTCATATATATATATATATATATATATATATATATATATATATGTTTGTGTATAAATATATCTATATATACATACATACACATATATGTATGCATGTAGAGAGAGAGAGAGAGAGAGAGAGAGAGAGAGAGAGAGAGAGAGAGAGAGAGAGAGAGATGGGCACCTAAGTATACATATTTGCATATTTTATGTTTTACCACTTACCGGCAGTATAGTTAAACACCAGTACACAACTACTACCTAGAACATTAACCTATGTCTTTTAAACATGATTTGTTTAGTAAAATACGAAGACATTAGCAAATATTTACTACTAAATTTAAAGAAAATATTCCACATCTTATAACACGCGCATCACGAATATCATTCAAGGTACTGTATAATCATCATGAATATTTCTATGCAATGATATCTTCCAGGTAACACGGATATATCCACATGATCGCATGGATATCAAACGCTTTCGCCTCACGATATAAAAATAAAGAAAAAAAAAAGAAAACAAAAGAGAAATTAAAGAAACACAACGACAAAAAAAAAAAAAACTCACGTAAGCAACAAGAAAAAATCAACTTTGAATCACGTGATCGCCTCGACTCTTACAGCAACACCTCATCTAACCTAATAAATCCACCTCCCACCTCTATTCCCAACCTTCCTTGACCTCCCCTTAACGCTCACAAGCGCGCGCGCACGCGCACACACAAATACATATGCGCGCAGGCATATACAACACAACACAACCCCACAATAATCGAGCCATCATGAATCGGTGTAGAAAAGTACCGGTAATACAGGTATTTTAATTAATGACTAACCTTCCTTAAGAAGGGTGCCACCACTCTCTCTCTCTCTCTCTCTCTCTCTCTCTCTCTCTCTCTCTCTCTCTCTCTCTCTCTCTCTCTCTCTCTCTCTCTCTCTCTCTCTCTCTCTCTCCTCGGAATCCACAGCGTTCCACTCTACTATACGTTGGAGCCATCTTCACTTAACGCTTCTACGGAAGGGGGGAATGAGCTGTAGGGGAGGGGAGGGGAGGGGGGACGGGGATGGGGGGTGGGGGGGCTGTCCTTGTAGAGAGGCAGAGGGGAATGGAACCAGCCCCTTTGTGGTTCACCTCCAGTATCTGAGGCATTCACTCTCAGAAATCCTTCTGAAGGTCTTTCGCGACGACCAGCATTCCACTTTCGGGGGCCATTTCACCAACCTCAGGAAAGCAAACATGTTTACTCTCAAAACAAGACGAGTGTGAAGAGACAAACTGACAGACAGATAGACAAACGGAAGGAAAAACAGCAGCCACATTGACTTTGTTTTAAAGGGATTAAAGAATAAATGTGAACAAACAAATGGTTAGAACAAACCTAATCTTGGAAAGGAGCAGAATCATAATAACCTTAAATATTTCTTAAACCGTTCACTTTTCACAGAAGGTTATTGGGACTGCATAAAAATCAGTGATTAGTCCATTTCAATATAATACTAAGGTAATTTGCACCGTAAACTAACCATCTAATTTTCTGAAACCGAAATAATATCTGTATTTTGTTAAACAGTAAAATAAAAAAAAAGTTTTGTATGATTTAATTAATAACCTTGTCGATAAATATATACTTAATTTCCAGTGAGCGAAATATATAAATATCTGAAAAAGAACCTTCCACAGTCACGGTAATTACTGACCATAAAGCACAGTGGCAAAGTCAAATTAATAATACTTAACTGACTTTTCAAATATATATATATATATATATATATATATATATATATATATATATATATATATATATGAAAAACTATCTTAAATATCCTGAAAGATCTTCCAGTTCAACTCCTCCGTACTTAACAGGTTTACCAATTATACCTTTTAAATGTGTGAAGTCAAGTCAAGTCCGAGAGAGAGAGAGAGAGAGAGAGAGAGAGAGAGAGAGAGAGAGAGAGAGAGAGAGAGAGAGTAATAAAACTAGTCTATCGACATGGAAAAAAAATGATAAAAATCCAATGCCAGGTAAGATAATAAGGAAGATGCTCTAATAACAAGGCTCGACAAAGATCGGAGACGGGGAAAAGAAAAACAAAATAAAAAAAAAAAAAAAAAAAAAAGACAGCGGCAGAACAGAAAGGAACGAGAATTAAGGGACGCTCAAGGATATCAAGGTGGAATTAAGATGAACAATACCGTATGCAAGTTCGCCACTATCCGTTCCGAGGGAGGATGAGAATAACAACAACAATTGAAAATTATTCTGTTAAAATAACTTCGGTCGCTACTCTTATTATTCATTTATTTTTCGTGACTTTTGTTTTATACGAATTTATATCCTGCATTTGTTTTATCTTAATCCTTTCATCCAATTGTTATTATTATTATTATTATTATTATTGTCAATGATTTTTTCATTACTAATTCTGCAACTTCGTTTTTTTTATTTTCTGCGTGAACAAAATCTTACTACATACTTCGTAAACAGAGAGAGAGAGAGAGAGAGAGAGAGAGAGAGAGAGAGAGAGAGAGAGAGAGAGAGAGAGAGAGAGTTAAAATTCAGTTCAACTGAATTCTCCTCTCATATGACAGCTAAAATTGCGTTTCCGTACTGATGGCTTCTGGGAAGACAGAAGTTGGCTGAGACTTACCATATATCAGAAATTATTAATAGTTTAGAGTTTTCCAAATTCTTCGCAGTACTTTTTGATTTTTGATAACTTGAGCTTTACAGTTATAGCATTTGTTAAGAAACAGGGGCCCCAAGCAGAGGTGAGTAATTTTGCCAGTATTTAAGTAGGGCCCCAGGCATGGGTAAGAAGCTTTATATAAGTATTTAATATAAAATGATAATATGCAAGTGCATTATGCTGACTGATAACTGACAATTATCCATCTCAGTGAAAGAATTGTCACCATATTTTCTGTTAAAAAATAAGTGATGCATTTGCGTATGGTGTATGGCTATCCATCCAAACATAAAATACATACACACACATATGTATATATATGTGTGTGCACATATATGTATTTGTATATATATGTAAATACATATACATGACCCTGTAATATGATTTCCACTTCGCCTCACCAGCCATTCCCGAGACGGACCCTTGACTGGGAAATGATTCAGTCAGGTTACACAAAATATCCACTGTGTCTACTGATCTATCCATTACCTGCCGGTGGCAAGTAAATTCCACGGTGCATAATACTTTCTGAGAACTGGAAGGCTAACACCTTCTGGGACCAGCACTCAAAAGAGGGGAAAGTCTCACAAATGAATATACAAAATACAAATGCATTTGTTACGTACTCCTAATGAAGCCGGTTACTTATGAGAGGGCATTAGCATGCATGCCCATAATTACTGTATATACCGGAGATCAAGGTACCCTTGACATGCTTCCAATAACGATGCTAATCAATGACATACATATTCAAAACAGAAAGCCACTCCACACGAAGATAAGGAGCAGTGGAGGCCATGGAGTGTCTAGATTCTGGTCGTAATATTATTGGAAGAAAGTAATTTTTTGGTCAAAGGAGGACCTTTCTATCAAGTATTATGATAATCCTTCGTTAAGGTAGTCGAGCATTTCGGTGACATGATAAATAAGTGGGGAAAACAAGCAACGCTTCTGATCAACTCTCAAGAATTTAGGTCCATGTATGGTCATTTTGCAAGCATGCTGGTCGACTGCTTGGCAATATACTGCATTTTACCCAGTCTGCAGGGAAGTCAACCACAATATAAATTCTGTTATACTTAAAATACTATTTTTGTAATGATGGTAAGAGTGACAGAACAAGAAAACCAAACTAGCAAACCAAAGAATGCAATAAAATTGATAAAAATAACGAGTATTTATTTTTTGACGTGTTGTTATAACCTTGATACAATATAGCACAGAATTCCGACTATCATTTTTGGAATTATGCTGGTAAGAGCAATAAACAAGGAGATAAAATAAGTAAATAAAATCAGAGAAATAAAGTAAATCGATCAGAAACGTTGACACTTTTACCTCATTTTAACTTCTGGAATTCCGACAACAAACTCTGAGTTATGTTGCTAAACAGAACACAGCAACAAAAACATACAAGAAAACAACAGCATACATCAAACCAGAAAAACAGCAATCCTTAGGGAACAACATATCAACCTAATACCAACATTTAAATAAAACAGAATCTCATAGTTCAAAAGGTAATTTTTTTCGTGTCCCTAAAACCATAGAGACGAATATGAAACCTCTCCTCTCCAAGAAAGTCCTCGGGTAGGACAAACGAGTCAAGAAACAGGTGCTACTCCTCCCACCTTCACTTCCCGATGTTAATTATCATGAAAGTAAAAGGAACAAGCTTGCGGTTCCTGCGACATGATTCTGTCATTCGATGCGATTTGCCTCTGTGCTGCTTCTCGTCTTAGAATTGAATTGTCGTGTTTATTTTTTCACTTTTGGAAGCCCTTTTTTGTTTATCTTCGGGCGGTAATTTCAAAGAGGCTGAAAACTACTGTTTCATAACATTCATTTGTAATATCATAAACCTTGAACTGAATTGAATATAAGATTTAGGCCAAAGGCCAAGCACTGGGACCTATGAGGTCATTCAGTGCTGAAATGAAAATTGACAGTAAAAGGTTTGAAAGGTGTAACAGGAGGAAAACCTCGCAATTGCACTATGAATCAACTGTTAGGAGAGGGTGGAGAGTAAGATGGAAAGAGAATATGAAAGGAGGTACAGTAAAAGGAACGAAAGGGGTTGCAGCTAGGGGCCGAAGGCACACAGCAAAAGAACCTTAAGTAATGCCTACAGTGCACCACATGAGGTGCCCTGACGGCACTACCCCCCCTACATGGAAATATCATAAAGCTTTAATGATTTTCTAATTATTAATGACTTTAATAACTACGAAATTATTAGTCAATATTAATTTGTAATTTTTAAAAGCTTGACAACTGCTTGTTCGAAAACCTTTTTTTCCCCTATAACTTCAAAACATCTTGAAAACTGTTTTGTCCGTTTTTCTCCGCCATTAAGAAATATTCTAAAGAGATGTAAGAAATTCTAGCTTAATGCTTTTAGCAACCTTTAGGGAAAGAAATATGCAACGCTGATTTATACACACCAAGTACCCAGATAATTCCTAAATAAAATTGGCAGATATAGAAAATAGGTTTCCATTTCCCAACAGCTCTCAAATATTTCAACAAGGACTGGACTACAACACATCTGGAGGACTGCCTTCAATTGAGAAGGTTAACTTATTTCATACAAATAATAGGCAATTACTCCAGAAGAAAAAGCTACTGTACTTAATCCTACTGCATTACTATACAAGTTATTCATCACTCAGGTAATAAACAGATACTACATTACTTCAAAAACAGAATCCTTTAATCACATCATAAGTGAACGTTACACCTCTGTCACCTTAGCAGAAATAACTTCATCCCTTCACAAGTTAACCTGACTACTACATTAGCAATAGTATTGAGTAATAAATATCTTCTACATTAGTAGAAGAAATTTATTTATTACTCAATATCATGGATTAAAATGAAAAGCCATCAAGGCTTCATTATCTCACTTCTAACGAATGTTGAGAATTTCCAGACTTGTGACCTTACTAAACCATTTACTAATATCATCAAAGGAAAGAGTCATACAATGCACTGGAATTTCATACCTGCCTTCCTATCTGTTTTATTCGAATTCTATAACCTTTCCACTTCTACAAGACGCAAATATTGCTTCTCTGGGAGGTAAGTTCTGCTAATACTATTACGCCATATTTCTTATGGGGCTGGCCTGAGTTAGGGTCTTCGAAAGTTAGCCTGTAAGTTGGTCTCCTAAAAAATGGGCGAACTGATTTTGAACTTAAGAGTAATTTTCGAAAAGAAAAATAAGCCATGTAAATAGAGCAAACACCATCTACTATCTTTCTGGCAAATTGCTTTTCCTGCCTAAGCCAAGAATTACAATATATGCATATTCTATGTATCCAATACATGTATTT
The DNA here is from genome assembly GCF_040412425.1 of Macrobrachium rosenbergii. Lineage (NCBI taxonomy): Eukaryota > Metazoa > Arthropoda > Malacostraca > Decapoda > Palaemonidae > Macrobrachium > Macrobrachium rosenbergii. The sequence goes on along the minus strand of NC_089787.1, from coordinate 29,563,960 downwards.
TCTATGTATCTCCATAATATGGTGTCAAGCAATTAAAATGGTAATCTGCCCAAACCGCATTAGATATATAAAATAATCAGTTACTTAGTAGTAGTAAGGTTATAGCTTAACCTCCTGACACTAAATAAAAAATAAACTTGGGCTTACTGCTTATCCCGGAATCCGAGAGCCACAAGCCTAACGCAGAAAATTCCAGGCATTTGGTCAACCCCGAAACTAAGCACGTAATGTTAATTTAATATATGTGATGTCCTTGTCGAGACCGGACCTGAAGTAAAAAAAAATTAAATAAACAAATAAAAAAATAAATAAAAGGGGGGGGGGAGAGGTAGAGGAAGAAAAAAGAATGAGGACTATCACAGAAGATGGTGGAGAATTCCCAAGTATGACAGCAGGAGAGAAGAAGGCTAATTTATGAGTAGGTAATCTGGCGGGTGTTACCTAACCATTTGAGTTTTATCTTTCACAGCTGAGATAGGTATTTCGACAGGAGACCTACTCATTAGTGAGAAGGCCTAACCAGTCCAAATAAAAAAAAAAAAGACAAGTATGGCTCTGGGTCAAACTGCCTAGATGACATGAATAAACAAGTAAAAAATGCGCAATCGAGTTTTCTGTACAGCGTATAATCAAGGCCACCGAAAATAGATCTAGATTTCGGTGGTCTAAGTTTAAGGCTGTATGGGCCGCGACCCATGAAACTTTAACCACTGCCCGGTGGTGGCCTATCCTATATCGTTGCCAGATGCACGGTTATGGCCAACTTTAAACTTCAATAAAATAAAAAAACTACTGAGGCTAGGGGGCTGGAATTTGGTATGTTTGATGACTGGAGGG
>NC_089787.1:29540623-29560623 GCF_040412425.1 Macrobrachium rosenbergii | reverse complement strand
TGACTATTAAAAAGATGAAGCCGGAATTGAACAACAACTCGTCTGGTATTCAACTAGTTATCGTGTAATTTCATAGTAGGTACTCAATTAGGTCGTTAAATATTTTACTTTGTGAGTGGTAGTTTGTTTACATTTCACCTTAGTTTTATTTTCATATTTTTATGCTTGTGTTTTTAATTTTTCGTTATTTTACGTCTCACCCTTTTAGTTTGTATTTACTTGTTCATTTTATATATTTCGTTAGTATTTTTGCTGAAGATTCATTATGACAATTCATTTTATTGTAATTTTATTGATTCTCATCCTTGTCGGTTTTTTCAGCCTGATGATGAGGTTTTATACCTCGAAAGCTCGTACAATAAAGACTGTTCTTCCTGGTCTTGGCAATATCATTTATCATTAAGCTAAGATTTCCAAGTAGCCGCCTAATTACTGAGACTATATATATATATATATATATATATATATATATATATATATATATATATATATATATATTTAATATATATATTAATATATATATATATATATATATATATATATATATATATATATATATATATATATATATATATATATATATATATATATATATACATATCTACACACAAACAGGCAGATATACGTACAGATAGATATGCACAAAAATACACATATTCCTTGTATACAAGATTCAGTAAACCCAACAAAGCAAGAAAATAAGACGTATTTTGAATTTGAAAGAACCATTTCCCTTCCTCCTTAGACAGAGCAGTTGTATTTTGGGGAGGGAAAGGAGCTGGTCCCTTCGAATTCAAATAAATTTCATTTTCTTGCTGTGGGTTTCACTAAAGCATATATAAGCGGAAATGAGTATCTACAATATATATATATATATATATATATATATATATATATATATATATATATATATATATATATATATAAATATATATAATGTTTGTAATAAATAGCTACACCCTCTAAGGAAAAAGAGGTATGACAAAAAAAATTACTTATGCATGAATAGACATACAAACACACACACACAATATACATACATGCATATATATATATATATATATATATATATATATATATATATATATATATATATATATATATATATATACAAAAACAAAGCAAATAAATGCATACTTGAATAATAAAAAAAAAAATAACACGGACGCAAATCAGCTTTCCCCACACACGGAAAAGCCAGACAGATTAAACGTCAGATAAGACAACGCACAGACGGATCACCCGTGGCATTTCCGACTTGGGCCTTCCGTGCATGTCTGCCCAAAGATGCTGGAAGCAAGTGAGGTTTAAAAATAAAAACTAAAAAAAAAAAAAAAAAGGGACAACCACCTTGAAAGCATCAACCCCGATCCTAGTTCCTCGTTAGTGCCGCTTCAAGACAGGTTGCTCCCTCAACTCCCTCCGTATGTGAGGACGACGGTATTCAAAACCCGACACCGCCTGTTTAAGATCCACCCACAGAGAGAGAGAGAGAGAGAGAGAGAGAGAGAGAGAGAGAGAGAGAGAGAGAGAGAGAGAGAGTTGGGAAGACGGAAGAACCCACACAAAGAGAGAGAGAGAGAGAGAGAGAGAGAGAGAGAGAGAGAGAGAGAGAGAGAGAGAGAGAGGAAGAAGGAAGAAGCTCCCGTGAAAAGCAACAGAGGCAATGAAAGTAATGTTAGACTGCGCGGAGGTCATGACTTGTGATTTATCATTCATGGGAGGGGGTGGGGGGAGGGGGTGTTAAAGAAGGTTTGAACCTAGGAGGTCAATGGCAGTGAAAATGAATGTAACGATGATAAATAAATAAAACAGAACCTTCATTATCAACAACAACATTAATATAATAATAATAATAATAATAATAATAATAATAATAATAATAATAATAATAATAATAATAATAATTGTACAATGAATTCTGGACAGCTGTTAAACAATTTATCTGCTGCTTTATATAAAAAAAACTCATTTGAGAGACTAAGGAGAAACTGCAACAATAGTGATGATAATGGCCCACTGTTAATATTACTGGGAAAAGATTCACATCTTATAATAAGACAAAAAATACACCGAAAATATTTTCCACTGTCAGATAAACAAAAACAAAACAATCAATATTATATTCAACATCTAATTCTGAACCTTCGATATCGCATTCCTTTACAATTTCAAATAAAAAAGAGTTTCAAGCAACATGAGTGCAATAAACAATGACAATGAAGATTCAAAGAACAAAAGAAGAAATGCTTATATAGTGTGTATCTCTTTTAAAGGTCACACAATTAGAGTGATTAAATACTTGGAGAAAGCAACCTGAATTCTGTAACATACTGTTTAAGAGGGCAGGGAGCCTTTATACCGTCCTACCAAGAATTCACAATTCTACTTTCAAAGCTTCATTATTACTGCAACACTAAAAACTTGCAGGATACAACATATGGTCACAGGAAGTATCTTTACCTGCGCTTAATTACAGGTTGCGAATGATTGCTTTTTGTATATAAAAAAAAAACACTCCTACCATCACAATTACCACTACAGTTACGCGACCTTACCCTAACCTAAAAGTACCTGTCATCTCGGCATGCAATTTACGCACACCTCAGCACTACCCTTTCATTTTCGAAGAGAGGACTGAGCTATACAACTGTTTAGCTCATAGCAGTCGTATCAATTATACCCTCCTACCAGATCTCCTTCGAACTACGCATGGCGAGGCGAGCGGGAAAAGAATCTGCCCTGAAAATGGTGTGTACAGAGGGAAGGACCTCGGAAGGCCTCTCTCCAGGCCAGAACAGGTTGGGCAGGAAAGGAGGTGTATAAGAGGTAGTAGAGGTAGAAGGCAGGTGAGTCGTCTTCTTCTTCTTTGCCTCCTCCTCCTCCTCCTCACCTCTTCTCTTCTCTTGTCCTGCCCTCCCAAGGATAACGGGTTGGGATCCTTCTCCACCACCTCCAACGCTTCTGCCTCCTCCTCCTCCTCCTCCTTCTCCTCTTCCACCAACATTACAGAGAGAGAGAGAGAGAGAGAAGGATATGTTGAAATGAACACACTCTTAATTTATAATGTTGATCAAATCATGACGTAATGTTATCCAAGAAAAACCATCAATTCGAGCATTTTTATCATTACATGCTTGGAAAAACATTTTTCTTTATTTAACCAAAAGTCGATCAATTTTACAGTTCTCATACGACAGCCATAAGGGAATTAGGATTCAATTTTACACTTCAAATGCGACAGTCCACGAAGAATTCCGATTTAACTTTTCGGTTCTCACAAGAGTGGCAACAAGGAATTTGAATTCTTTTACATTTCTCATACGACAGCCCTCAGGGAATTTGAATTTAACTTCACAATTCACATAAGAAAGTCAGCAAATATTTTGAATTCATCTTCACAGTTCTCATACGACAATCAGCGAGGAATTTGAATTTATCTTTACAGTTCTAATATGACAATCAGCGAGGAATGTGAATTCAGTTTTACAATTCTCATACGACAATCAGGGAGGAATTTGAATTCATCTTTAAAGTTCTAATATGACAATCAGTGATTAATGTGAATTCAATTTTACGATTCTCATACGACAGCCAGCAAGGAATTCTGATTCAACTTTACAGTTCTCAAACGAGTGGCAGCAAGGAATTTGAACTCAGCTCTACAGTTCAAGGAATTTGAATTCAACAGTCAGCGATGAATACGGATAAAACTTTGCAACTCTCACACATTTTTTTCTCATAAGAGGGAACTTCCCAGTTTTTCTAGCATACTCCTGACACGCATCAATCATCACCTCGTGCAAAATACCAATATTGAAGCTAAATCATCAAGGGCGCATTCTAGAGCATACTGTCGCTGGTCATGACTGCGCGTGTTTTCCGTAAGATTCTGTTGGCTGACGTTTGGTTATTTCTGTTGGGTCTTTAATTTGTTGCAACTGAATGGTTAAAAGATGTAAAAGATAAAAGTTTATCTTAAAAGATAGCACTGGTACAGAGTTTATCTTATCTGCATGAGTTTTGAAGCTTTCAATCTAGAAATGAAAAAAAGCACTGGTAGAGGAGAGAAATTAATGTATGTCATATATACAACTTATACACATCGTTTCCCAGAAACTTTCAATCTAGAAATGAAAACTGAGAGAGAGAGAGAGAGAGAGAGAGAGAGAGAGAGAGAGAGAGAGAGAGAGAGAGAGAGAGTATGTCATATATATCACTTGTACATATCGTTTCCCAGAAACTTTCAATCTAGAAATGAGAGAGAGAGAGAGAGAGAGAGAGAGAGAGAGAGAGAGAGAGAGAGAGAGAGAGAGAGAGAGAGTATGTCATATATATCATTTATACATATCGTATCCCAGAAACTTTCAATCTAGAAAAGAAAACTGAAATATTTGAGAGAGAGAGAGAGAGAGAGAGAGAGAGAGAGAGAGAGAGAGAGAGAGAGAGAGAGAGAGAGAGAGAGAGCACAACTCCCATCATGAAGTTTACTAAAAATAAAATAGAATTATTAAACGATTTACAAGTCCAATGACCCACGACATGAACCTTGGTATATCTACCCCGGTCCATATTTTATTTGATGAAAAGTCTTCTTTCTCCTTTCACGCAGTAAAAAAGAGAAAAGAATGAAATGATTCCTTCTACAATTCAGTCCTCAAAATCATTTCCTGAATTTCAGCGGTCACGACGGTAACGACATACACACACACAGACGTACACATTAGAAATCGCCAAATGCGTACGGCACGAACCTATACATATATTGTAGTTCACAATTTGAATCACAATCTTAATAAAAAAAATGTAATTGTTCTCCTTACGCTTTCGGTAATTACATACGACTTCCATTAGAAATCTTCCCAGGTCATCGCAGAACCTGATTCTCGAAGAGAAACGGATTAAAGCAGTCACGAACAAGGAAGAGCAAAGCGAGTTCTAATTTATGACGTGACAGAACGAACAAATAATTAAGTGTGGCCTTCTTCATTTTGCCGCCTTGTGCCTTTTTCGTTCTGCTCATGATTAAGGCTATATATTCTATTTCCGATAGGAACGTTTTGTAATCTGGGACTTCTTAATTACACCTTTATTCCTTCCTCTTCCTCCTTGTCTTTCGGGCTTCAGGTAGAAAAGGAAATGAGGTTACCAGGATATTGTGCTGATACGCCTTGAGAACTGTTTGGTATCTATCTATCTACCTGTCTATATATATATATATATATATATATATATATATATATATATATATATATATATATATATATATATATATATATATATATATATACATATGCATAACACTGTTAACATGGTAGAGGTGGGTTGATATCGATTCTAATAACAAATAGCCGAGTTCGACAGTGATTTATAAGTGGGAGTCGGTATCAACTTATACGTCCCTTGATGGCCGGGTGGTTTAATGAGCGTCACTGTTGTTCCGAGTTCTTGTCTTCCGTGGTTCGAGTCCACGAGACGACGAACTTGTTATCAACTAAAAATTCCCGTTCGGGTAACATATATGAAAATATATTATTTCCGAGGTAGAGCAAATTGGATATTAAAGGACATTTGTAGCTTAATGCTTGAATATGAATCACGGAGATGTGATAAAATTCATATATATATATATATATATATATATATATATATATATATATATATATATATATATATATATATATATATATATAACTGGAATGGTAAACACATGCGCTCTCTTTTGCATTCAGTCATCAAGCTGTTCCAATTTCAAAAGCAATTGACGACAACGTCCTGCTTAAAGCATTTAAATTACTTTTTTTTTTTTTTTAAATAGTCAAGACTTTGAAAGGCGTTTGCATTACGCTTTCAAGCAATTCTATGATTCTGATATTTCAAATCACAGCAAGACCCTTTTTATCCAGCCATCACAAAACTACACAAAATTGAACTTCTGACAGTTCCTTGATAAAGAAATCTGAAGTCACAACTTCCCTATTGTTTAAGTATATAAGCATATCATCAACAGTGTATACACACATTTAATGTTAATGTAACTGCCAATTAAATTAGCAAAACCAACTAAAGCTTCCACCCCGATTTGAACTCACGTTCACGAGATGCTCTGAGTTGCAAAATGTGAAGCGTTGCCGACCACTGTTAGTCACATCCAAATTTGCATACACATATACACACACACATATATATGTATATATATATATATATATATATATATATATATATATATATATATATATATATATATATATATTATATTTTATATACATCTATATATATGTATTTATATATACCTACACATACATACACACACACACACACACACACACATATATATATATATATATATATATATATATATATATATATATATATATATATATATATATACATATATATACACATACATATTTGTGATATGATGAAACAATTTCCATCAGCTATATGAAAAAGTGTTAGACAAGTAAGAGTAGCGTGTCCTCCCCACAGCTCAAATGGAGAAGGAAATAAAAAAAACAAATAACAGTTAATCATATATTTTAAAGTCATCATTTCCTCGAAGTCATACAATAACCTAACCCTTACCTTCCGTCAAGTCCAAGTCGTCCCCACTCGGCAACGGATCCTGGATTTCAGTATGCCCAACAATTTCGACATAAATGTTTTTGAAGAAAACTGTAATTCAACTTTAAGAGTATTTCGACCGAGACCAAGTTAGACGAACGCCTTAAATTTCCCAATGCAACTCCAACCAGATGGAAAGGAGAAAGACACAAGAAAAAAAAAAGTAAAATACAACTTTTAAACTTAAGTGGAGTGACAAATCTGGCATCCGAAAAATGAAAGGTTGCAGGAATCTGAGAGAAACGATGACACGACGCAAAATTTATATTAATATTTTTTTTTATTTTGCAATTTTGAGTAAGGTCACCTCAGTGACCTAGTTTATCATTATACAAACTCAATAAACAATATCAGAGTATCTATATTTATATTAACGATGAACATAAAATTTTTGGATGCGCAAAATGGTCAGAAATCGCGTTGAAATAACTAAAATAAACAAATTACGAGACTCCATCGTACTTTTGTCTGTGGAACCATAACTTATTACTAATGTCATAATTTCGTTTGTATTTACCAATCTTTTATTCCCTTGAGACAGCTTACTTCCTTTTCAACATTTGGCCGGTCTATTCCGTGGCCAAGTTAATAACTTTTTTTCGGTTACCTCAGCTTCAACATATGAACACTATGAATAATAATAATAATAAAAATAATAATAATAATAATAATAATAATAATAATAATAATAATAATAATAATAATGTTTCCTTTTTCCTTAAAACCCGTTTATATCCTGTTGAATACAATAGAATTTTATTAGCTTTTTTAGAGATAAAAACTCATAACCTGACTTCTTACCGATGATAATAATCAAAGACTTCAATGACGCCTACATTCCATTTGGAAACAATACCAATATATAACAATAACATAGGAAAAATGAATACGGTTATCAAAATCTTAATTACGGTTATTGTACGGAGGAGAGATATAGCTAAATTACCTTCAGCTTATGGTTCGGAACCGAAATAATAATAATAATAATAATAATAATAATAATAATAATAATAATAATAATAATAATAATAATAAAAATAATAATAATAGTAATAATAATAATACTATTGAAAGAAATCTCTGCATCAGCTGCACTAATCTTGTACAGAGTCTTCTCTATTTTCCTTATAACAGTTTTTCTCTTTCTACAACTGGCGAGTAACGCGCCAGTGTGATTCATCAGGAGTTAAATTTCCAGTGATTCGGTGGACTCTATTACAAGATCAGTGCAGGTGATGCAGCGATTTCTTTCAATAGTACTTGCTTAAGAGAGGGATTCTTGCCAATAATAATAATAATAATAATAATAATAATAATAATAATAATAATAATAATAATAATAATAATAATAATAATAATAATAATAATAATAATAATAATTCAAATTATCTTTAGCTCATGGTTCGGAACCGAGAATAATAATAATAATAATAATAATAATAATAATAATAATAATAATAATAATACTAATAATAATCACAAAAATTAAGAGATAATACAACGAGCAGTTTTTTAAGAGTACCATTAATATTATGAGATACAAATGGAACGAACTGACGAAAATGGAAAACAAATCGAAGGAAGAAAAAACAATACTAGGAATTTAGCAATCAGCCAATTTATCAGGTCACATTATCTATACGTCTTCTCTCAAACGTAACAAGAAATTCGGTGACGAAATCTCAAGACACAGCGACAAAAGACAATAAAAGACGTGAATGACTCAGGAACAGAATGAGGTTTTGAAGACTTTTATATATATAAGAAATATCCATTAAGAGAATTTCCCAACGTTTTGGGATTGCAAATGGGAAATCGTTCTTTTAGGAAAAATGTGAAAAAAATATCGTTGTGGTGTTGAGATAAAACGAGTTTTTTTTTTTTTTGTCGTTTATTAATGTTCCGTCATAGTAGATTTTTTTTTTTTTATTGGAAACACGAACTCGCTGAAACAAAAGAAATAAGCAAAGATGGATAATATAAAATGATTAAAAAAATACAAAATAAAAGATAAAAAAATAAAAAACTAAAGTCTACGATCGAAAAATATTTAAAAAATAAGAAGGCACGATTCATTCCAAAAAAAAAAAAAAAAAAAAAAAAAAAACAGCACGATGAAATTTAGACGTGAAACTGAAAGTTACAATAAAACACTGGGAAAAAAAAATCATGGATTAAAAACGTTGAAAAATAGCGTGTCACGAAACACGAGTAAAACTGACGCCAGTGATAAAAACAGATTCAAACGGAAGATAAAGAACGACCCCAAAAAACGGGCAAGGATGTCACACCGATGGGAAAATTGTTGTCAAAAATGAGTTCGTGACGGAATGGTGACCTTCACCTTAAAAGAACGTGTTACACCTGTGAGCAACGTTGTCTCAGAACAATTAACCTATTTTTTTTTTTATTTAAATGTCAAGGCCGTAGGGACCGGCAAATGAATACCCTGATATAAAAAAAAAGTGAAGATTATGGGAAATTGGGGGGAAAACGGAAATAGAGAGAGGATTCCACAGTTTACTGTAAGGTCGCGTGATTTTCGGCTTTAATTGTATAAAACCTGGTGGTTGGAGAGTTATAATTTGAGTGACTATTTTCAAAATTATAATGAAAGTATGGAGACGACCACTCTTTATATAAGTATAAAATCTATCTACAAACTGGATTAAACTAACATTACCATGTTATATTATCAATTTTGGTTTATAAGAATGGAATATTGTCGCAACACCTTATAAAACACCCCAACACAAATCCTTTGAAAATGTATACCTAACATTAATATTTTTTAATATTCTTACTGTGATTACCAGCATAATCGACGCGTACGGATGATATAACTGATGTCAATAATAATAATAACGAGAACAATTATCTTGATAACAATAATTTCTTGTTAAATAACCTAGTCAGTAACAGCAAGTGCTCTTTTCGCCGTGACAAGTCAATATATAGTTTTATCACTTGAGGATGTTCAGAAAATTAAGAGAATAATAAAAAAACAGAGAAGAGAGAGAGAGAGAGAGAGAGAGAGAGAGAGAGAGAGAGAGAGAGAAGGGGTGCAAGGGGGCGCACAGTTCCTGTGACCATTCCCCTCTCCCGTGAATCCTGAAGGGAGGATCCCTGAGGCGACATCAAGGTGAGCGAGTTGCTACTCTCTTGCGACGCTTCCAAACATGGCGAGGATTCTGCGCCGCCGGAGAAGTAGTAAGAGCTTTCGGGATTCAGTTTTTAACAAGAGCGGAAAGTATGCACATGAGAGAGAGAGAGAGAGAGAGAGAGAGAGAGAGAGAGAGAGAGAGAGAGAGAGAGAGAGAGAGAGTCTTTTGGAAAATATAAGTTATAAAGTTTACAAGAGGGACTGACACACAATACAATAATTTAACAATTTACTATCAATAATAAAATACACTGAGAGAGAGAGAGAGAGAGAGAGAGAGAGAGAGAGAGAGAGAGAGAGAGAGAGAGAGAGAGAGAGAGAGAGAAGGGGGTCTTTTGGAATATATGCTAATTAAAGTTTACGAGAAAGACGGACAGATATTACAATAATTTAACCATTTCTTATCTACAGGAAAATACATACGTGTAATGAGAGAGAGAGAGAGAGAGAGAGAGAGAGAGAGAGAGAGAGAGAGAGAGAGAGAGAGAGAGAGAGAGAGAGAGAGAGAGAGAATATCTTTGTAAAATATACCTTAGGTTTCCGAGGCATACGGAATTTAATACAATAAATTAACCAATTGTCATCTACATAAAAGTAATCAATCATTTATTTTAGCCAAGTTACACATGATTTAATCATGTTAGAGAGAGAGAGAGAGAGAGAGAGAGAGAGAGAGAGAGAGAGAGAGAGAGAGAGAGAGAGAGAGAGAGAGAGCATTCTTTGGAAAATAACAAATTTATTTTCCATGTGAATATGGATTATCTTTTTTAATAATAATAATAATAATAATAATAATAATAATAATAATAATAATAATAATAATAATAATAATGAAAGACCTCTATCATGTTAAGATTACTTTAGAGAAATCTGCACAAGATTCAAAGAAACGATATCACGCATATCAGATTCACTCAACTCATTCTAATTAAAACGTTAAAAGCCTCCACAAAAAATTGTTTTGACTTGAGCAGACATCGCCTGACAAAAACGCTGTTGCCAGATCAAGTTCCTCCTAATGTCACAGCTCCTCATACCTACTGGAATTAACTCGCAAAATATTAAATTGAAGGTGATGATAAAATAGCCTATCACTAGCCAAAACTCTCTCTCTCTCACACACACACGTATATACTGTGTGCTTGCATGTTTATATATGTATGTATATTTGTACACATGCAAATGCATGTGTATATATATATATATATATATATATATATATATATATATATATATATATATATATATATATATATATATATATATATATATATATATATAAATATATATATATATATATATATATATATATAATATGCATATATATATACAGTATATATATAAAAAGAGAGATAAATAAATATATATATATTTATATATATATATATATATATATATATATATATATATATATATATATATATATATATATATATATATATATATATATATATATATATACACACACACTCAAAACTACTGAACAACCAAATTCTCTAATCAAAATAATGCCTGAAAAAGAAAAAAAAAATTCTGCACAAGTAAAAATAAGTGATAGAACGAACATAAATGCACCCTAAAAAATAAACAACCCTCGTTTTACGACCGTCCGACCACTGGCAAAGGACGCGCGTCCATTTCACCCAGGTGCTCAGCAGGTCTCTTCAACGCCTCCGTCAGGAGGACCTTTTCGTTTGACCATTCTCATTAAATGAAAGGGCAAGTCTGTGTGTTCTAGCTACAGGTGTTTTTAAGTAATATTACAGAGGAGAACAACTTGAATTTTAGTTGTATCTAAAAGAATGAATGGAAGGTAACTTATTGACATTTGTGAATAATAATTGTAGAAAGAATCGAAGGCTAAATATATAATTTAGGTGATATATATATATATATATATATATATATATATATATATATATATATATATATATATATATATATATATATATATATATATATATATATATATATATATATACATATAGATCATTATGACAAACAACTGAAATGCTGGTAGTCAAAATAAGAAGAGTGACTTTGAAGAATCTATAAGCATTTGTTTCTTGGTATTCAAAAACTGGGGAGATTCCTTTGAATCTATTCTTCCTTCCAAAGGTCTTGAGATTCCACACAGACCAAGAACACTTTTAGTTCTTCCATTCATATTTCTATAAATAACATATAATTTCAGGGAGTAAATCTTATTTTTCCCCCTTCTCTCATAAGGGTTTGCATTCCCGAAAGTGTATGAGCCACAATTCTTAATATTTCATATTTCCAGAATATGAATGAAAAGTATTCATGAATTTGCCTTTCACATTCTTCCAAATGTTTTAAGATGCTCACAAGTGCATGAAATATATTATCAATTGTTTTCTTTCCTCTTTTTTAATCTTGTCTTGCGCATGAACCGTTTTCATACTTTTTCTTTTCTTTAGTCCTTAAGAATTAAAGCGTTATTTCTTAATTTAATTCTTGTTAATGTCTTCCAAATTCCAAAAAGTCCTAAGTGAGTAAACGACAGTTACAATCACTGCTTTAGATCAGACAAGCTACAAAAATTTAGCTTAACCGAAAATGAGCGTAACTAAACTCAACCTTTTCCAACGTCACAGCATTCGTGAATTTCCCCGTTAAAAACATTTTTGTATCTCGTTACAGCGAGGAGGAATTTTCCAAACCGGTTTTTAAAATCTGCACAGGGTCATGAAGGACGAGGGGGCTGGCCAGTGCGTGAAAGCCAAAACGTGAGAATTGTTGAAAAGGTTACTTGATGGGAAAAGAGGGCCGATAGTAAACGAAAATGGATGACATTTTGAAAAACCGCTTCTCCGCGCATGCTATGTCGGTGTGACAGTGTGTTGCGGAATTTGCGAAATACGAAGCCCTTGCGTATCAAAATACCTCATTCTTTTAACATATATATAGCTTGATATTCAAATGTAGCTATGTCGATATTTATCAAATAGGAAACTTAATTTTTTTTATTCAAAATACACCATTCTTTTAACACATATCTTGATATTCAAATGTAGTACTGCCTCAGAATGAAACGCTTTAAAAACATGCACAGCAAAATGTTTCCGGCAAATGTTCTGGAACCGAAGTCCATTAATGTAAAAATGGTTATCTATGTAAAAAAAAAAATAATATTGATTTTCCAATTCGGGCTCTTCACACAATGGTGAAAAATTTATATTCTTGGGAAATTCACCTTCATACCATATACAATGTAAGCTATTGTTATTCACTTAAAGAAAAGTAGCACTGCTTATGTTTATGAATCGAATACCTTTTCTCCGTAAAGCTCCATTTCAAAATGACTGACGTTACAGTATCCACTAACTTCATTTCCATTTCAACTTGTCTGTAGGCAATGGTATAATAGTTTTAACTCACCACATAAATTCGTTTCCAAACAATAACAAGAGATCAAGTTATACCTTAATAAAATCCTCTTACATTTCGTTTTTCAAACATGTAATAAATACAGAAAAATTAAAAGGTTTAATCTATATTTTCCAATTCTGATATGGAGAAGCTAAGATTATGAAAAACATAAGTTGACGAGTTTCATTTCATATTTTTCATCACATATGGTTTATCTACTCGGCAATTTCCTTCAGTTCATCTGAAACGAACGGAACGTAGAATTAACAAATGTAAACTTAACAGGCCTTTGAAATGCATCCGTCACTGGGTGGTACAATTGTAGACACAGACACACACGCACACAGACAAATGACAGGGACGATCAATATCAATGCAGAAAGCAAATTTAGTGGCAGAAATGTGTCCATGTTGTAGAGAGAAAAGCATGAACAATCCCCAAAATATATTTCCTCAACTTTCATGAGAGAGAGAGAGAGAGAGAGAGAGAGAGAGAGAGAGAGAGAGAGAGAGAGAGAGAGAGAGAATATCCAATCCAGAAAACGGAAATCCCACAGGGGCATCAATAATTTACACCATCCAACTCTACAAGAAAGGTCAACACAACTTATCCCAGCTTCCTTTAAAACTGCAGAACACATTTTGTCTAAGTATTTTTTCCATTTCTTTTTTAACTCTATCTGGGTCGGCAGTTCTAGAAGACTTCCTTTTAAATCTTTCAGTGACATTCAAAACAATTTAAAAGTATGTAGGGAATCTATGCAAAATTAAATTAAGCGGTAATTTACCTTTCCAAAACTTAAAGTCGACAGAAAGTGGGACTTCCAAGTTTCAACAAATTTTAACAATAGACATGAAACAGGTCAAGGAACAAGAAGGACAGCAGAGATTAAAAAATCAGTAAGACAGAATTTAGTTGTTTCTGAGGATACGGGAAAAGGAGAAATTCAGTTCAAAACAAATTTGGCAGAAGAGGAAAGAGTAAGGATAAGTTGCAAAAGATCCTGAGAAAATAACTAAATGAATTCAGGAAAAGTGTATACGAACTAAAATTAAATTATTTTGAATGTTAGTTTTGATGTAAGAAAAAAACTGAAACTAATTAAGAATTTGTCGAACGAACATGAAAAAAATATACACACATATATATATATATACATTATATATGATTATATATATATATATATATATATATATATATATATATATATATATATATATATATATATATATATATATATACAAACCACCACTACAGCTAAAACCTTTCCTGATTGGAAGGCAATAAGAAAAGCGGCTTAATGCTCCCCTTCAGTCTTCATAAGCATAATTTTTAATTTGCTATTTTAAACGTTGGGGAGTTGATGAAAGTCTACCTTGTGAGTCAACACTGAATACTATTTAAGGATATAATTAGAGCATTATGGAGGCTAATACTTGTCAGTCGCTTTCTGTTACGCGTTTGAGAACTCAAAAAGCATACGGAAGAAAAAAAAATCTGATAAACATAAATCAATATGCAATTACATATAATTAAAGCGTTAGGGAGGCGAATACACGTCACTGAACTTTTAGTTACTTTCTGTTATGTTATTCACAAACTTCACAAGCCCAATTATGGAAAATAAACTGTTTACAGACTGAATAAATAAATTACAAATTACCTGTTTTCTCAACGACGCATTTTTTTTTTCTCCGAGTCATTATACTCTGTCAGTCAAATGGTAAGTGGGCAGAAGACTCCTAATGAGCATTATATCACTATTTCCTCAAGCATACGCGCGCGCACGCACGCACAAACACATACGCGCGCGCGTATAAAATGCATCAAGCATTACAGAAAAATAAGAGCAAAATGTTCCTGACAAAAGTGCAGAATGCATCAGAAAAACTTGTGAAAAATGCTTAGATAAGCCACTTTACGAAACGAGTCTAAGAAGAAAAATTGCACATTACGTTATGCTAAAAATATGGCAAACTGCTAAAAAAAATTTATTAAGACAATAAAAAGCGCTTCATAATACTTCATTACGAATATAATAAAAAAAATGAAAGGTCACCATCATCACACGAACAAATTTTCATGAATCACGAATAAACTGACAAATGCATTTTGTGGTAACGGGACTGAAATATTTGACAGAAAACGAAACAAATATTTATTTATAAGTAATATACAACAGTCTACTACAAGAATACCTTTCTCAAAACAAAAAAGAAAAATCTCACTTAACACGAGTGGCACAGTTTTTCATAAACAATACACTAGATATTTCGTGCCTAAACAATGCAATGTTCATGATAGAAATAAGAAAAATATTTTTTAAGCGCAAACATAAAAATCTGAGATAGAACCAGGAGAGAAAACATATTCAATAAGAACGCGAATAACCCCCAGCCCCGAAAAGTGGAAGAACTTTTTTTCAAGTAACTGATAAATTGTGAAAGCTGGAAGATTTAGAAACGACAGAGATAAGGCATCTTCTTGGCGTCTTTCCCCCCCTCCCCACACCCCAATGAGAAGGCTCTCCATTTCCTACAATATTTCGAAACGAACAACCCCCAGCTTCGAAATACCTCAGCAAAATTCCTCTCACTTTAATAATAGAGAACCACGAGGAGACGCGACCTTGAAACAAAGGTAGACAACATCCACCAGCTATAACTGTGACACCGTTACCTTGGCCCTGACATAGCGACCTTAGGAACTCTGCTAGGAAAGTTGCCGAACCACTGATAAAAAGGGCTCACGCCATAAAAGGCTCCGGTCGGAAAAAAAACGAAGAGGGCCGACAGCGAAGAAGAATAAAATGGCCATCCCTCTTTTATAATGGTACGTATATCTCTCATCTACGTGAAGGCGGGTTTCGGAAACCCACACCACCCATAGGAAGGGAAATCGACTCATTTTGACCATGAAGCTTAAAGCTTCGTAATCTTCAGAGCTCGCCACATTCTTAGGGGAAGGTAATGAGCTACTTAAGACTAAGAGAGTAATGCAAAAGCCTCGTTCTTCGCTAACAGGGATGAGAAATGTGTTACGAATTCGGGACCTGTTTACTAAGATGGTCGGCGAGTTTGGACTCGATGATTTTGTTTATCTATTTGCTTTTCTCTACGCTAATAAGGATGCGAAATGTGTGTTAGGAATTCAGGACCTGTTTACTTGAGATGGTCGGCGAGTTTGGGACTAAATGATTTTATTTATTTACTTCCTTCTCTCAAGAAATCAGTCCAGAAGTACTCATTCAATGCCAAAATATTATCTTGAAATGAAGCCATTTATTGCTCTTTTTTCTGTACAATAAGGAAATCTGAGATAGCTCTTATCATCTGAAGATGTAAAACTCCACCGAGAACAAATATTCAGTACATTTACGCTTGGTGCAACGCTGTAAATTATCTTTACTGGTATTTAAATGCCAGGTGCGTAACACTGAAGATTACAGGTAAAAGAGTAAATACTCAAGCTCTTGACTTTTCTGTAATAAGTTGTAAAAGTGGCAATGGCCTCGATCTTAGTGAAATGTACGAGAATTACAAACACAACTTCACTGGAAAGGAAAAAATAGAATAAAAGATATATACGTATAGATACTGCCTCAGGCAAATGCAGGATTGCAACAGTAACATATTTTGAAGGGTTACTGAACACATATAAAAAACCAGGCAGAAAGGAGTAGTGCTAAAGTGGTTCTTCATACAAAAAGCACCTAAGTCGAAAAGTTGAAAACGGAAAAAATTTGACTGGAAAAGAGGAGATGCTCGATAAGAACGAAAGCAATAGAGGCTGACCAGGGTGTGTATGGCATCTCTAGTTACAGGAGAGGTTCTAAAGGAATAAACGATAACTTTCTCTAAGAATGTTAAGTGTATACAGTTGATCAATGTAATAGAATGGAAAAAATGTGGAGGGTGATGAAATTAAATGTTCGTGTGATATATGTGACGTGTAGATGTCTGAAATTAGTTGAAATGTAATGATGTGACCCTGTTGTAATTGGTTCAGTTAACTCAAAAGATGGACCAGAGACTCCTCAATGGGTTGGTCGTGTGACGAAAATGGAATACAGGTCGGTCAAAAGAGAGAAAATTTTGAAATCTTGGATATAAGGATGAGAAGGAGACGTATTAAGCATCGATGGAAAACAAAGATGGAAAAGCGTAAATACTTAAATATCCAGTAAGCAAAAGGGGTCCGGAAAAGCTAGAGTAAGTGGTGCCAAGGGGGTGGGGTGGGGGTGTGTGTGTGTGGGGATGAATGATTAGAACCACTGTTATAAAAATTATGTTTAGGTATAAAAAGGCTGTTGCTTTAAAAGGATTTTTTAGTGTTTATTCTTGATTTCATGGGTAATGGAAGATAGTGTAGAAGTAATTTTTATGATGTCTTCATACATACATATATATATATATATATATATATATATATATATATATATATATATATATATATATATATATATATATATATATGTTATATAAAGTAATAAACTGACCATCAAAGATATTTTTTTAATTCTAAGAGGGTGAAACAGCGCATCCATTATGAAACAAGTCTAAGAAAAAAAAACTGCCCCAGGACAAGTATGGAAGCAAAATAAAAATAATAAAAAAAAAGTCAACCGAAGGACTACAGACGCCTCTAGGGATTCTGGAAATCCTAAACTGTACTTCCTGTAACGCCGCGTCATCACCCTGTTCTTCCTCCTTGTCCTAATCCTCCTCCTCCTCCTCCTCCTCACATTACCCGAACTCCTTAGCTCCTGGGAGACCCTTAACCCCCAGTGGACAAAAGAGGTTTGTCATTTGTTCACAGCAAACAATGGCATCCTCAACCCCATTATTCAAAGGGCCATGAGAAGTAAGAGAAACAAATTGAACAGCTGTCATGACAAATCTTCCGTAAGGATTAAGGATTATGGGTAGAAGCGGTTGCTTTTCTGTCCGCCGAATATAAATTACGGGGTGGAGTACTCAAACTTTAGGTCATAAATGCAATAAAACTTGAGTGGAAAAGCAACACGTATATATATATATATATATATATATATATATATATATATATATATATATATATACAGTATATATATAACCTGTATAGGTTAGTTAGTAGCGCCTTTGCCTTTCATTTGAGAGACCTGGGTTCGATCCTGATATTATTCAGAAATATATACATACATACACACATATATATATATATATATATATATATATATATATATATATATATATATATATACTGTATATGTGTGTGCCTATACAAAATCAAAGTTTTCAATGAGATTCTGAGACTGAGGTTCCATCACTGTATATATAAATTTGAAATTTGTGTGTGTATATACATACATACATAATATATATATATATATATATATATATATATATATATATATATATATATATATATATATATGTGTGTGTGTGTGTGTGTGTGTGTGTGTGTGTGTGTGTAAGAAATGTTTACATGGCAACTGGAATTGGTCTGGGGCCGAACTGAGATATGTGATGACAGGAAAAATAATTGTGCTAATCTCGTACAGAGCTGCATAAATCCACTGTCATAGGACGCTCAGTGCCTCGTTGAACTTGCTCATAATCTCCTTCTTCAAGTGTCATCGCTTTTTACAAAGCCAGTTATTACACTAAACAATGTGACTAATATTCCCAAACGCTGGTTGGCAACAGAGCATTCAACTGAAGTTTCCTGTTGCAAGAGGGTACGTTGTTTCCTAGTGCTAATTATTTATTTTTTCTCATTTTAGAGGAGGCGTTTGTTTGTGGAAAGGAACTGTCTACTATGCCATAATAATTAGGGTTTTCTTTCAATTTCTTTAGTTATTGTTACTGTTCTTCTATTTTAAAACATTTAGTTTTTCTTTCAGTTCCTTAAATTATTGTTATTGTGTTTCACTTACTGTTTTCACTAGTACATAATTATATTTCAGGTTCTTTCCACAAACAAGGCTCATCTCAGCTGTAATCAGCAGCAGTACTAGTAATAGTAACAACGGAGTTATACTCCACGACAAATAACAAAACAGTCTCCTGTACTTCAACGTGACTAGATAAAATCCCATTGCATATTCCGATTAAATGTAATTGGTATTCAAGCGCACAGAGAGCACGTACTTTTATAAGTACACGAATTAATTGAAGGACGCACGCATTTAGCATTCACAACAATCATATCTAGTAAGCGGAAAAATTTACTAGAGTTTCTTGGCAACACCCAAAACAGGCAGATGACTAGACAAGGGAACAGACGGAAGAAGCTGAAGGTTAAATAAATACTACAATGGAAGGATAAAATGGCTATATAAAAGTAGATATATTAACTAACGAGCTTGTTGGCGCGCACTACGCGGGCTGGAACTCGGCGCAGCTGTCTCCCCTGCCCTCCCAACCCCTACCTACCTACCTAGGGCAGACAAACGGTTTTGCAGGACAAGGGTGGATGTCTTCCCTACCCTTCCGTTCCCCCAACATACCCCGCCCCCACCCGGGGCGGACAAACTGGTTTGTAGGGGTTGGGTGGCTGTGTCATGTCTCCCCTACTGTCACCTAGGGGGAGGACACACAAGAAAGATCCATTCGGATATTATTATTATAGATTTTAAAAACAGTTCGTATTTTAAGCGAGATCCCTCCTCTGCTGTTCCTTTCTTCAGGTAATAAAAAAGGAAAACACACGGTTAGGTAGGCATAAAACATAATGATTTTTAATAACTGAAATGTGATATTTGAATGCAAAATAAAATAAAGTAAAATAAAATAATGTATATAATAATCTCTACCGTATATGTGAGTGTGTGGATGT
>NC_089787.1:29493123-29538123 GCF_040412425.1 Macrobrachium rosenbergii | reverse complement strand
AAAAATTCCGAATTTCCAAACAGACGTCTGACAGAGAGAGAGAGAGAGAGAGAGAGAGAGGTTCCTAAGAAACGCGATGCATATGCATGAGCGAAGGGGGAAAAGAAATAAGGGGGAAAATGAAATGCAGGGAGACAGGAGGATGGCTTCGGTAATGAAGGCGGAACGCAAAGTCGCTTTGCAAACCGCCGGGGCATTACTTCTTTCTTGCCAGGTTTTACGACGCGCGCGCACGCACACATGCATGCATGACTGCATTATGAAAGAGGGACGAATTCCGTTCGTTCGCGCGTGCAAGCATGCAAGCAAGCAGGTGAGCTCGCAAACATGCACAAACACGTAATGGTCTCGTATTGAACGTTAGTTACGGCAGCGCGTATTTCAACACAAGCACACACCAGACCACAGGCGTACGAGTGTGTGTATATATAATGTATGCATGCATGAGTTTCATGAAGTCTCTCAACACACACCCAAAGTAAAATTGCTTTTAACACACACAAACACACACATAAAATACATTCGTGCGTGTGTTACGCAAAAGAAACACTTCTCAACACAAACACACTAAAAAAAACGCCCAAGAGTTTACAATAAGAAATATAAATACTTTTTAAACACGCACATACTCAAGTGTCTGCATTACTGACGAAAATGTTCTCGAACAATAAACGTGAAAATAAATTACAGTCGCATTTATGTGCGTTCAGTGAAACATTAAAATCTTTAATACACACGCACACAGAATACATTAATAAATGAAAGGCGTTTAAATATTTAAATGTATTGATACACATGCAGAGAAAAATAAAGCGCACTTGTCCGCGTTTTATGAAGAGGAAACGCATTTCATAACACACCCAGATAAATTGGACATCGGGCGAGCCGTGGAAGGGAGAAAGGTTTTTCTTGCAGTCAAGCAATTGCACGCATATAGCGTGCGTGAGTGCATATATTGGGGATTCATGTGCTGGTATACGAATGACATTTGTTTATGCCCTCTCAAAGGAGTGTCAAGAAGCACAATTTGCTCATGAATATCCAGGAACGCAATTTATTTCAAAGTGGTCATCACATAAAATTTCTTTAGCACACTCAAACAATCCACGCAAACTTCAAACGCTGAAAAGGATGCACACGCAAATCACACACGCGTGTTACGAAAGAAAACTTTCGCCCCCCACACACGCCAACGCATAAAACAAAAGCAAAACCGTGTGTATTACAAGAGAGAGAGAGAGAGAGAGAGAGAGAGAGAGAGAGAGAGAGAGAGAGAAGAACTATGCCAATGTTTTGGAAGTGGTCTCAGGTTATATGCAAATTTCAACCTGAAAGTAAAACCCATGACACACGTAACGTTTATTTACATATACTTGACACCTGACCAACATTACGGGCCAATGACATAAATTACGAAGAGAAATGAATCCGTAATGATCTTGCGTAATGTGGGGAGACTGAACGAAATGCCCCGTAAAGAAATATACTGTCTTAATTGTAAAATACAAAGACATTATTTTTATTCTTAAAGGACGTTAATTATCTTGAGCAAGACGCTAATTTGGCTCACGAAAAACTTTATGATCTGCGTTCGACAATTATTTATAATTGCAAACTACTGCAGAGCTGAGGAAGTTTTTTCCTCACTTCTGTTTTTCTCTAACCTATAGACACCTAGCTTTTTTTTTTCTTCTTTCTTTTCACTGGTTTTTCTATCGACTTTGATCAAATCTTGTCCAACTGACCCATAGAATGTTCTTCCCCGAAGGGGAGTAGTGCCGTCAGTGCTCCTCACGCAGTGTATTGTAAGCATTACTTCAGGTTCTTTTCAGCGTCCCTTCGGCTCACAGCTGCAAACCCTTTCATTCCTTTTACTGTGCCTTCGTTCATATTCTCTTTCTTCCATCTTTCTTTTCACCCTCTCCTAATAACTGTTTCTTAGTGCAAATGCGAGGGTTTCCTCCTACTACACCTTTAAAACTTTTTTACTCTCAATTTCCCCTTCAGCGCTAAATGACCTCATAGGTCCCACCGCTTGGCCTTTGGCCTAAATCTTGTATTCCACTCCATTCCATGGAAAGTTCTTGACACGTACCTCCAAAAAGCTGCATTAAATCTTTCGAAAACGAAGTATCCATCACAAAATTCGTTTAAATTATCGTTACAACGCTTCAAATGATTGCCTTCCCATTCTGCGCTAAATGATCATTAACATTTCATCCCATTCTCCAAGAAAACCCAGCCAACGTCCCTTCTATCAACACCTGCAAACAAAGCGGATAACATTTACGGTTAAGAACCCAGTCATTACCTGGCCATTAACGCCAAGGGCAGTTTCATCAGACCTGACCTTAACATTCTTCTTCTTCTTCTCGGACCGGACGCTGTTGGATTCCTGCAGACGCCCGCCCGGCGGAGGGAGGTTGTCGTCCTTTACACGGACAAGCCCCTCCTGAGGATGCTGTTTGGGAGGAAGGTTGTCGTCCTTTACACGGACAAGCCCCTCCCGAGGATACCGTTTGGGTTAACTTTCCCTTCGGAAGATAGGAGATAAATGTGGAATTGAATCCTGTGGATTATTACTCCGAGGGTGGTTGTCGTAACTTACTCTGGCCTCGTTGGGAATAACATTACCGCTCGCACCAGACACCTACCCCCCCACCTCATCTCACCTGTTTTGGAGCCCTGTGAAGCATCTTACAACCCGCTGGCTCTCAGGCCTTATTGAGATCCACCGCCACATCCACAAGACCAACCACACTTGGGTGTTTTGAGTAGCTTTTATCACGTCATCGTGTGGGTTGTCAATATCAAATTCATGCAGGCTCTAATGTACTCTCCATGCAGGCTTCATGTAGACTCTATGCAGACTCTTCGTGTACACTCTCCATGTAGCAAACTCTGCAATGTACACTTAATGTAGACTCTCAATGTAGATTCTCATGTAAACTCTCCAAGTAGACTCCTCATGCACTCTCGCATAGGCTCTCCATGTAGACCCATGCAGACTCTCATGTAGACTCTCCATGTAGACTCCATGCAGACTCTCATGCAGACTCTCCATGTAGACTCTCGCATAGGCTCTCCATGTAGACTCCATGCAGACTCTCATGTAGACTCTCGCATAGGCTCTCCATGCAGACTCTCTATGTAGATTCTCACATAGGCTCTCCATGTAGACTCTCATGTAGGCTCTCCATGCCGACTCTAATGCAGACTCTCCAAACAGACTCATCTGATGACACTGAAGGGTGAAGGGGATACTTCCCTTGCAAGGCAACCGAAGACTGTTGATTACGCTCCACAAAGAACAAAGAACTAAAAATAATCGCATGCGCAAGCAACAGCTCTCTGGACGCCAGAATCCGCTCCGATTTCACTGTTTTCGGGAAGTCCACTTCATAGGACTTTTACTGTTTTTGGGAAGTCCACTTCATAGGACTTTTACTGTTTTCGGGAAGTCCACTTCAAAGGACTTTTACTCCTACACTCACGATACTGTTAAAAAGAGATTAAAAGATTACCGTCTGGTAATAATGACTGCTGCAAGAGATTGCTTTCCTCACCGTACTGAGAGTGTTTTTTTTTCTATGATAGGCTTTTTTTTTTGCAGTTATGTTAGGGGTTTGTATTTGACAACCGGTACGTTTTTCGAATAGTAAGGCCTTTTTTTTTTTTTATTCGAGACCCTTTTGATATTTTTTTTCTAATGTTTTAAGTTGGATATTTCTCAGATTTGAGTCTTAATTCTTACACTGAGTGTGGCTTTTTTTCATAATTCATCCTTCTATTTCTTCTACAGTTGAGAATGGTTTATTTTTTACTGGCATTTTAAATTTGAACAGTTTTTATCAAAGTTAAGTAAACGATTTTTGCAAATACATTCGTTTTCATCAAGATATTGTAGGTTGTCTAAAATAAGAGTGACGTGAACTGCAAAATAAATGCAATATTTAAAAAAAAGCAGTGAACGTTATTGCACTTTCTGCGCGTCAAAAAAAAAGAATAACTAACGGTGTATATATCTTGTTTAAACTGACTCCTGACCTTAAAAATAAATCTCCCTGATTTCGCAATAAATCTGCTGAGAGAGAGAGAGAGAGAGAGAGAGAGAGAGAGAGAGAGAGAGAGAGAGAGAGAGAGAGAGAGAAATGATAAACGATGGTGATTATGATTTCAAACGTGCCACTCCATCTTTTTTTTTTTTTTATTTTATCGAACAGGAAATTCAGACCAATATTCCCAATTGTTATTGAGGGTGCATATTTATAAAATATTACAGCCAACATCTTGTTTTCTTTCCTTCTAATGCATAAGGACACTACTGTATGGAAATATGTAAGGCATGTATGCACAACAACAACAATAATAATAATAATAATAATAATAATAATAATAATAATAATAATAATAATAATAATAATAATAATAATAATAATAATAATAATAAGAAGAAGAAGAAGAAGAAGAAAAATGAAGAAGAAGAAATGCCCAGCATTAGCTCAAAATGAATGTAAAAGAAGGCATGACACAGTCACCAAAAACTTGCACTGGAAAACCAGAAAAGAAAACTAGCCACCATATACCCCAAAAAGAGGTGGAAATCGAAAAATCAAGGTACCCTGGGGGTACGATGTTAGGAATGCCCCATGACACAGACTTGAAGACCAAACCTAATCCTGATAAAGAAAGAAACCTAAAATGTATCTCTGACAGATGAACCCAAACTATAGAGACACAAAGACTTAACAATAAAAAAAAAGAAAATACAGAAACTGGACTATGGCAAGCTGCTGTGAAAGTGGTACCTATACTCCTGGAAGCACGAGAGGTAATTTCAGAGGACCTCAGGAGGTACCTGGAGAGGGCGGGACGCCCAAATCTCGAGCTGTGCGTGCTCAAGGAAAGTGTATCGCTGGCCACAGCAAGGATAAATACGAGAGTGATGGGATCCTAAGATAACTAAGGGTCAGGTCCTCAGAAGGGAATTTTGCAGTCTTGAAGAGAGGAAAATAAGTTCAGTATAATAATATATTCCTGTACAGAATTACATAACGATTTATTGTATAGAATTCCATAATATATTTCTTTTATAGAACTCCTACATAACATTCTTGTACAGAATTCCATAACAATATACTCTTTTACAGAATTCCCAGATACTAATTCCTACCTGAATCAATGTGCTTATTTTAGATTATACCCCATCGCTACCTAATGAATTACTGAACCGAACTAGTTGAAACTTTTGCATCATGATTTTTAAACTAACTGACTGAATTACAGAATTCTCGCAATTTTTCGCTGCAGACAAATACATCAAAGAAAATAAATTTATTATCTAAAGTAAATCACGATTTATCGGTCACGGTGAAGGCAATAGTGCTTTACTCAAGCACTGAACTAATGACCTGCCTTACCTAAAACACATGAGTTATTGGCAAAATAAATTGAGAGAGAGAGAGAGAGAGAGAGAGAGAGAGAGAGAGAGAGAGAGAGAGAGAGAGAGTTGCATTGCATGTGAGTCACACTTTATCACTTTGTTCAAGAGACAGATTACGAGAGAAGCCATTATCAAGGGATCAATCTTATCTGGGCAATACGCGTTCGGTTTTTAAATACCTGTCTCAAGCCCCATGATAAGACATGAAGGTTATAAGATTCAAAGGGCCCGTCTGTCTAGACTTGGGTGGAAACACAGGTATTATACCAATCCCTACTAATCTGTACGATCGATTGCAATGCAGGATTAGAACATGAAAAGAAAACGATACAGGTATTTTACCAATCCCTACTAATATATTCGACCGACCGAGGCACGGGATTAGAACACGAAAGAGAAATGATACAGTAATTGTAAAAAAACAAAGATTAACAAATATACTAATTTTATGTGGAATTCGCCGATGGCTGACTGAGCTTAAGGTGTTATTTCACTGCAAAATATCCACTCGTGCTACACAGAAGTTAAACTTTTGTCATGACACCGTGACAAGGCAATACGTGACAAATAATTTACTTCATAGGGAGCATTTTCGAATGCCACGCAATGAATCTGTTTGCGTAATTTTCGCATGTCAAACAATGGCAGAAAAATTTCGTTATACAGATTTTTTCGACGTTAAAAGTTATGATTTTTCCAGAATAAGGGCAAATTAATAAATTCATATCCTCCACTATTTCGATATGTTCAGGAGTACACACACACATATATATGTGTGTGTGTATATATATATATATATATATATATATATATATATATATATATATATATATATATATATATATATATATATATATATATATATATATATATGTGTGTGTGTGTGTTACTATAAAAATAACATTTTAAATTCTGGCTGAAATGTGGGTAATCATAAGATAAAAATCACCTGACTTCAGAAAATTGATAAAAAAATAATTTGGTGACTGAATGACTTAACATAAACTCACCTGACGTCAATAAAAAAAAACGGGATTACTTAACACGGGAATTAAACTCCATCAAGGTCAATTTTATATCCTTCTCTTTACTCCTATGCAAATAGAATCTCTTACGAAGGTGAGAAGTTTAATAAAATGAATGTAATACAGTATCCTACGAACCAAATTTAAATCACAAAAATATGGATAAGATAGGAACAATTTCTACCATATGAGAATTCAATTCTCACAAACAACACAACTTTCTGTAATACATACATTCAATAAATCAATCTCCTACAAATACTTTCATAAAAATCAGAAACTATCCATGATTTAACTTGAATGCAATTCAGTTTTAACTATCGAAATAAAATATATTTCCTAAAAAAACTATTAATATAATATACATAATTATTAAGCTACAAATGTCTAAGTGGATATTAAACGACATTTTCAACTTAACATCTGTGTACTGTGCATATAAAATATAACGGTAATGTGATAAAAATTCATATTATACTGTATATATATATATATATATATATATATATATATATATATATATATATATATATACATATACATACATATATACATATATGTATTATATACACATATATATAATACATAAATATGTATGTATTATATATATACTGTATATGTATATATATAATAAATATAAATATATATATCTATGTATATATATATATATATATATATATATATATATATATATATATATATATATATATACACATATACCTTTTATCCACAGCTCTCAAAAAAAAAAAAAAACACTTCTACTGCATATCTGCAAAACTCTGCCCTTCAATAATACAATCACAGGCCTCATCATGCGGAGTAATTGGTTATCAGTCGAAACGCGTGGATTTGAATGATGATGTGTGCCTGATATTTTGTAATTTTGTATTTCTCCATTTTGGTTTTGTGCACGAGATAACCTGTCAAGGAATGAATGAATGTATATGTATATATATATATATATATACAGTATATATATGCATATATAATATATATATATATATATATATATATATATATATATATATATATATATATATATATATATATATATATATATATGAATGTGTGTATGTGTGTGTGCAAGTATGGCCGGCTTTGCATTTGCCTGCAAACAAATGTTCATTTTTAAAAATCTAACCCAACTTGAAGGCTACAGTAACGAGGACTCACGTACTGTACATACGGGAGATTATACATTTATACATACATACATGAATACATACATAAGCACACACACATATGTGTGTGTATATAAAAGTATTTACAACACCTCAGCAAAAAAAAAAAAAAATCTTAATCAGAAGCAATTCCTCGGACGTATCAAGCTAGGAGAGAAGACATCACTTTTACTAATCTGGACACATCATATGATTTGGCCTCAACAATAAAATCCACAAAAAAAAGTAAAATCTTAATCAGGTTCGAGCAGGACCTCAAGGCTGACTCTGCTGTTAATGACTTCCAGAAGGCAATGCATCACAATCATGACCTAATTGCCTTGTTAGCGTGAAGTTATCTTAAAACGTTCAGCCAATTATTCGCACGATGCGTTTAAATACTAAAGCGTAAAATGTGCATTAATTGTTCAAATAATATATTATTGTAGCGTTACAAATAATATTATGTGTAAATGAAGTGTACACAAGACAGGTGAAAATAAAATAAGCATCAATTGTTCCAATAATATATTAGCGTTACAAATAGTATTATGTGTAAATGAAGTGTATACGAGACAGGTGGAAAAAAAATTTTTTTTCTGAGAATTTTGATACGTCACCTAAAACATTTAATAACACCTAAATTCGAAAATGAGCAAAATACATGTTTAATAACTCTATACCATGTTTTCCATAACTAATTTCACGTTAAAAGGTAAAATTAAAAATCATAAGCTTGAGTGTAATATGTTAATATCCAGGCAGAACTAAAAAATCAAAACTTGAGTAAAAATAAGGTAGTGATTTACCTAAACTTTTATGATTTTATTGTATATAATTCAGAACAAAGTCATACCTGCAAAATAGGAATTGGAAAATGGAAAATTTAAATAAAATTTACTTTTAAAATCTATATTTTACGTTGAAAACTAAGAAAAAAAAATCACATACTCGAGTGTAATACGTTGATATCTAAGCAGAACTAAAATCCCAAAACTTGATCGGAAATCATAAAAAATAAATGATATATAATTAATTACCTCTCCGGGAAAACCAAAATTAATGATCTGATATAAACTCATTGATAAATAAATGTTTTATTACGATTTTAATGTATTAAATACACATGAAGGTCACCACTGAAAAGCCAGAATGAAGAAATATAAAGTTTAAACGAAAAATATTGAATATTCAGATTTTCCGTTTTGGAAGTTGAGCGGCCTAAAATAACAAGCAAGACGAAACTTTATGAAAAACTAACGATAATAAGCGTTCATCTCGACCCAAAAGGAAGCGTGGGCGTTGATGTCCGGCTTTCAAACGAATGCAAAATCAAGTGGGTGTGACGTCACGGGCGTGGGCGGCCCGTCATTAGCAAGTCTATGGGAGAGTGCTCGCCTGGTATGATGGAAGAACACACACACTCACTCACTCTCACTCTCTCTCTCTCTCTCTCTCTCTCTCTCTTTCATTTACTGCTGTGGCGGGAGGATGAAAGGGAAAGTATTCCTTTTTTTTTAGGGGGAGATATGGGATATACGATATATCTTTAGAAAGAAATAACAGGATATATTGCATAAGATAAACAGTACCCATGTCATATGATATAAATTAGGGACATGTTGATCTCACATGCCCTAATGGGTTCGATGGCTGAGCGGTGCGATGTTTAGTTTACGTCTGTTAAGTCCGTGGGAAAAAAAGAATTATATTTCAGGAAAAAAAAGTTTTTGCTATTGTAAGGAGGTAATTAAGAACATATTTATCAATGGAAAAACGAGGACACGAGATCTATGTAAAAATACAGTATATCCCTGGAAAGAAATACAATATATAAATGTCCAGTTGGGATGTAATACGATATATGTAGATGGGAATAAAGTAACCAAGAAAAACTATATATATGGAATAAGGACACCAACACAGAGTGAAAACGGGATAGATAGAAAACGGGAGAGGGTAATAACTCGATATGATGAAGGAAAAGTGGAAGATGTAATGTATATCGCAGATAAGTAAAAAAAGAAACACGATCAATACACAACAGGGGAAACGGGAGGACCCAATCTAACAAATGAGATCATTTACTGTAGGGAAGATGTGGTAATATCATTACCGCTGCCCCGGAGCAAGATCCCGTGCTGGCATATGGTCAGGTTAAATTACGACAATTTCCGGAGCTACAGAATATGTATCGATGTGGAGAAAGAGGTTATATATCTTAAGAAAGGAATAGTATGTGAATAGTTTTTGCACCTTTAGAAATGAAAAGTATGTACTTTGAGAATGGTAAGGATATGAACTTCATGAAACAATAATTATAAGTATTCTTATCAACGGCAAGGATACAACCTTTTGAAACAAAAGTAGCAAATGTTCTAAAAAATATATAGGATGTGTGGTTTAAGAAACAAAGAGTGGAATATGCCACAAAAGAACTAAGAAGAAGATAGCGAATTCTGGTAGACAGGAATAAAAATATATATATATATATATATATATATATATATATATATATATATATATATATATATATATATATATATATAATGTCTCGCTGGGAGACAAGAACCAAACACGTATTACAGAGACGGAAAAAGAAATCAAGATGCAACATCAAACAAATTTCTCTCGCGCCGCTTCGTGAAGAACAGCAAAATGTAACTTCGCTAACGACCCAGTTTTAAAGTAGCGTCTCCCACGGGAAGAAGTCCTTCGGAAGAGCAGCAGGAGCTTTTGACTCCTTAAAAAGTGATTGTTCACACACGGGCAAAAATAGCAGCTCTTTTCATCGAGAATCGGGATTTAAAAAAAAAAAAAAAAAAAAACCGCAATGTCATCAGCCCTTAAAGGGTCTCGTACCTTAAGTGGCTCTCAGGTTAACCAGACGACGATTCTTTCGAGCCAACAAGAGGAAATCTCGTTATGATTTTCATGATCTATTAAAGAAAAAATGGCCAGTATTGCTCCTTCAATATATGACGGTCTTGATTTACAAAATTTCTTTGTTAATATTTTCGTGATATATTAAAAAAAATTTCGAGTAATGCTTTTTCAATCTATGCCAGTCCTAATTTCCATAATCTCTCTCTTAAGATACTCGTGATAAATTAAAAAATAAACAAATATCCAATGATACTCCACCAATCCATGAAAGCATTCATTTCCATAATTTCTATGTCGAGATTCTCGTGAATTAAAAAAAAAAAAGTTCAGTAATGCTCCGTCAATCCATGACAGCCTAATTACTACAATTCCTCCATTAAGCTTCCCGCGATGAATTAAAATAAATAAACAAATGTCCAGTAATGCTCCGTCAATCTATGACAGCCTTAATTCCCATAATTTCCCTGTTAATATTTTCGTGATGAATAAAAAAAAATTCCAGCAATGCTTTTCCAATCTATGCCAATCCTGATTTCCATAATCTCTCCGTTTTTAAGGGCGTCTAACCTGTCCCATCTTCTATGATTTCCGTCAAGGTTGTCTGCGCGCGGTCTTTCCTTGCCCCTGCCTTTCCACTTTTCCTCCAGGCCTGGTCTACAAAAGGACACCCAGGTGATTGCATGTTGCGCAGTAGCTTTAACAGGTTAAGGAGCATTAGCATAATTTGCTAGCCTTTTACCATTCACAGGCACAAGCCATGTTTTCTATACTTGTAGACTTTAGAAACACAGAGTAGAGGATTTAAGACGCCAAAGCTGAGGTTTGGAAAACCTACAAATCTAACTAACAAACTTATGAGATGTTGAAAAAGTTTTCCTTGCAGACGAGGCTGGTTTAGCTTTGTACGGGAATGGTCATCTATTATATATTCAGAGTCTGTCCCTGTAAGAGTTGAAAAGTAAAGTTTTTTCATAAATACCAAACGTTTCGAGTTTATGTAAAAGGGGGCGGAGAAAGTATTTCTTAAAGTTTCGTAGAATTTTCCAGAACGGAACAAATCCGTTCATATTTCTTGGGTGGATTATGAATAAAATTATCAAAAGAAAATCGAGGAAGCTGTTATATTGGGATATTAACCCGGCTGGTTTTTAATGATGATAATATATTCTTCGTTTTTTTGTGATAATTAGAGATTCTTAGTTTTGCTTTCTTCATAGAATATTCGGGTTTCCCCAAGGTCATAAACGACCTAGGGCACTGAAGATGCCAAAACAATTCGAAACTCACTGACATGAAAGATTACTGTAACACAACGTTAATAAACGATTCGAATGCAAACACAATACTAAAAACATCATCTGGAAACACTGTAATTGAACATTATCAAATGGTGTCTGAACTGTTACACCATATTAATGATACATCTGAAAACATTTAAAACAACGAAGAAAGAGCAACTCGAACATACAAAAAACAATTGAAGAAGTCATCCGTAAAACATCAAAGCAACAAACCATCTGGAAAGTGACGAAACTCCGAGTCAACAAAAAATAAACAAAAATAAAAAATCTGAAAGATGCTAAACCAATAACAACAGGGCAGAAAACAAAGTAAAACGAAAGTGGGCAGAAATATGTAAATGCTGTACAAAAGGATTTAGGGGTCGTAGTAACATCTCTATCATTTTCCTTACCTTTTCATCGTATTTTTTTCCTTTGCTGATTAGCGAATGAGAGTGTCGAGTACACCACTTACCTAGAAACGAAAAAATTACGTTATCAATAGGATGTTAAGGGTTGGAATAATGCATGAAAGCATTTTTTACTTGGCACAATTAAAATTAATAAATCCGATATTTTATTTTATCAGTGTAATAATTATTATCATCAACTTATAAGGTAAACACTTCCCATAACACGTGAAAAACGATATCTCCGCTTCGCAAGCTTTCGTACAATGAGCTGAAAAACGTAACAGACTCGAGAGTAAAAAGTCATAACAAAATTACAAATGGCAAAAATAAAGATGGACCACAATGCACAATAAAAATGTTGGTAAAATTACCCGCGAAAAAAACATGAGAGTTATATTTCTACGTGGCTTCTATAGTTTTCTTCACAGGTCGGCGTAAAGAAGAGAGCGAGAGACAGCTTAATACTTCTATCTAGCAAGGCATACGAGTTGAAAGGAGGAAAACTTCCTAGCGAAGCAAAAAAAGGAAAAGGAGGAAAAATTGTTAGTTGATAAAAGTGAGGCCTACCCCAGAGGAAAGGCGTAAGCTACCTACCTAAAGAAATCGACACATCAGCTTGTTATCTAAATTGCGTTGTCATGACACGGCCCTGCTGGCATGCTACCTAAACACGTAGACGAAGGGGGAGGGTGGGTGGGGGTGGTTGAAATTGTCAAAACACTTTCACTGAAGCTTTGAATTTGAGGTAGAAGTAAAAGTAAGTATGCAACCAGTTTTCCAGTAAAACGAGACAAATGTATATACGCAATTTGCAAAGGATCATGTGTGTGTAATTATTTGCCTAGGGATATAGTTTTAAAGAAAACGAGAGGGGTATTGTGTGAAGTACTGACACAAGAAAGTAATATGTCCTGCAACCGAGAAATATAAAAAATAACCGACAGGTACTCGATAAGTCATGAAATATACCAATATCATACATAACTATAAATGAGAGAGAGAGAGAGAGAGAGAGAGAGAGAGAGAGAGAGAGAGAGAGAGAGAGAGAGAGAGAGAGAGAGAGAGAATTTTCAATCACGACGAAGCATTGTTATCGTTTGCCCCCCAGACTAATAAAAAAAAAAAGCCCCAGAACTGAAACGTTTCTGCCTTTTAGACTGACAACAAAAACTAAAAAAAACTCCCAAAAATAAAAAAAAATCAACAAAAATAAAAAATAAAAATAAATCGCTGAGATTCGACATACAACCATAACTTTTGAGTGACCTTTGGGTCACTTATTTTTTTTTTAAATAATTCAATGAATTTCCCTCTTTCGCATTTCTAGTATGATAGAAGTATCAGTCAAATAATAATAATAATAATAATAATAATAATAATAATAATAATAATAACAGTAACTTTTGGGTCACTTAATTTTTTTTAACAATTCAATGAATTTCTCTCTTTCGCATTTCTAGTATGATAGAACATCAGTCAGGTGGTAATAATAATAATAATAATAATAATAATAATAATAATAATAATAATAATAATAATAATAACAAATAAAGATCAAAACGTTTTTCTTACCACAAGTCATAATAGAGCCAAAGTCTTTATGAGTGCTAAACAAAAATTTTATATACGACGCTCTGAAAAGTCAGGGAAATAAAACACATATCAACGAAGAAAGACTCTTAAAGAAACAGCATTTGACAGTATACTGGGCCATCCGGTCAGCTGTTAGGAAGAGAATGGGTGTTGTTCTCCAGAGAAGGTTTACAAATAACTGTAACAGAAGACAGAGCTGTCAAGTCTTTTCGTCACAGCTTTTTCTTCATCTTTTTTTTCATTACCATATGAGCAGTCTCTTCTTTGAATGCTTGCTGGGAAAGTTCGTGGTTTTTTTTAAGTTTGTTATTTAAGAATGTTACGTTTTTTACAGTACTATTTCCATCTAAAATGTGACAGATCTCTCTCTCTCTCTCTCTCTCACTCAATCAATAAAAAGGTGCTTGAATACTTAGTAATTTTCCCAGCCTCCATCCCCCCGTAACAACCCACCCTGGCAATTCCCTCTCTCTCTCTCTCTCTCTATCTCTCTCTCTCTCTTTCCCAATCAATAAAAATGCGTTTGAATACTTAGCAATCTTCCCTGAACGCCCCCTCCCCACCAACAACCAACACTCCCAATACACAATGCCCCCATCCCTCACAAGAAAACCGTCCTTTACAAAAACAGAGTAAACTAAAGTCTCTCTCTCTCTTTCTCCTTTTCCCTTTGAGACCCGACTATCCTTCACAAACAAGGAATAAAAGGAGATATATACCTTCCACTTCGGGGCACATTTATCTCTCGAAATGGACTCGCCCTCGTAAAAAAGCGAGGACTACGCTGTGTTGTCGGAATGGCCAATGAAGCCGGAGATGGCTAAGGGTTCCTTGCAAGGTATTGCGTCCTAGCTGCTCGTAGAGATAGGTAGCAGGACTCTTGTTTACATTGTGCTAAATAAATATTGATGAGGACTGACCGGAATGCACCTTCTCTCCTGACAGATAAGACGCGCGAATGGGATTATTATTTATCACTACTATTATTATTATTACTGAATACAATTGCTGTTTCAACGCGACTGTTTTCAATAACACTGCCCTGAAAGAAGGACTTATTCCATATAATTGCTATTATTACTATCATTATTATTATTATTATAAGAAATCATCTCTGGTTCAGCAGTTACAGAATGAGTATGGTTCACCGCCGTATACTTTTTCTTAGATGCCAGCAAACTCATATATATATATATATATATATATATATATATATATATATATATATATATATATATATATATTATATATATATATTACTACAGGACCTCGTCATTGTCAAGTATCAAATATCTCCACTAGATACCATCCAGTTTGAATGAGGTCCTGTTAGTAATTCTACTAATGCACAGAACAACTGTGTATGTGGTGAAATTAATATATATATATATATATATATATATATATATATATATATATATATAGCCCTTAATATTACACTTAATATTCACTTGAAGTCTGGATTATCGTAACAATTACGAATGAAAACCTTAAATAATTCTAAAGGAAACTATGCTAAAGACATGCCGTACTAATCCGTATATATCTTGACCTTCATAAGCAAAACCCCTAAAATATTTAAACCTAAAATTTCTGTCACCCACATTTCTGCAGGAAAAATTAGGCCAACATCGGAGAATGGGTAGACCTCGTGAAATTGACCTTCCGAAAAAAAAAAAAAAATGTGATTCTCATTTGTAAAGACCTCACTCACCTTGACATTTGTGTCTTTATTTGCCAATTCCCCGGGATCGGGTCAGACTGCTAATGTTTTCATTATGGTCCACTGGGACATTATGGCTTTTGCCTCAGAATTTGCATACTTAGAAGTACGGGCGGCTTAACAGTAAAACATTACATACTCCTCTTAAACTAGGATTTCTTCGATATGATTAATGAAGAAACGTGGAGACCCTCCTCTCTCTCTTCTTTCTATATATCTCTCATATATATATATATATATATATATATATATATATATATATATATATATATATATATATATATATATATATAATATATATATATATATATATATATATATATATATATATATATATATATATATATATATATATATATATAGAGAGAGAGAGAGAGAGAGAGAGAGAGAGAGAGAGAGAGAGAGAGAGAGAGAGTTTTTCCGATTTTAAAATGTATGAAATGTAAGAATGAAGTGAGACTGCTACCCATCGGTACTCCTATGGATGTTTACAAAAGGCTTGATTAAGAACGTCGTCTGGTATGTAGGTGGTAACCGAACCACATACTGACCAGATCCAACGTTATCGACTTCGCTGATCATATTAGGATACAAACCAGTTTAATATCGCAGTCACGGAGTCAATGTAGAAGTCAAAGTCAAGGTTGCCTGATAAGCCATCAAGTATAACGGAAATTCTTCACCGAAAGATAAGCACATCAGATATCAATACCTACAGAGAGAGAGAGAGAGAGAGAGAGAGAGAGAGAGAGAGAGAGAGAGAGAGAGAGAGAGAGAGAGAGAGAGAGAGAGAGAGAGAGAGTCAAATGTAGGATTATATACAAAATAAAAAAAAAATATACAGCCCCCACTAGCTGTGCAGAGCAGGATACAAGTAAACAGAGCAGAAATAAAGGCCGAATTTGTGATGTCTTCAAAAGGGCACATCTGCAACTGGTAAACAAAAATGAAACATGAAATTCGGGGAGCAAGCAAGCACAGCTTAAAAATTTTCTCAATATCTCGGCTTGATTGAGAGTGCTTTTAGTGCCAGAATTGTGAAAAAATTTATTTCAAAATTAAATAAAAATACAAAAAAAATCTCCGCATGCTCCTAGATTGACAGTGTTTAAAGCTACAGTCTTGAACAAAATAAGAAACAAAATAAAAATGAAAAAGGGACCACAAACCTTGCCATGTTCCTCGATTATAAAATTGAAAAGCAATATAAAATAAATACAAGACATAAAAGCATTCCTATGCTCCATTTGGAGCGTGCAAAGGTGGTATCGCGGAAGCACGTCACCTGAACATTGTACAAAGTAGCAAAAATTTTATTACGGGTATAAAACTAAATCTACTGTATTTGGCGTTACGAGACATCACCTCAGTGCAGTCTTGAATTCAATTTTCGTCTTCACATGTGGCAAAATGTTGGAAGAAGCCAGAAAACGAGTTTCTGTGAAGATTACTCAGGGAAGGCGATACTAAATTCAATCTGAAGGCAGCATGACCATATGCTTCCTACTGAGAACAATCAGCTGTTGAATATGGTCGCGCTCAACACCTCTGGGATGAATTCTTATTTACTTTGTGATACAGGGATGAAGTTTAGCTATATGGCAAGAGGGTAATGTTAAATACAGTTTTATTGTATGTTAAAGTGCGAAAAAACCTGTAAAGTTCGATTCAGACTTTGATAAAAATATTAAGTAGATGCAGAGATGAGGTTTAAATATATGGTAAGAAGGTAAAGTTTATTACAATTTTATTGCATGTTAAAGAACTAAAAAATTGTAAAGTTCAATTCAGACTTTGATTAAAATATTAAGTAGGTGCAGAGATGAGGTTTCAATATATGACAAGAAGGTAATAAACAGTTTTATTGAATGTTAAAGTAAGAAAAAAAACCTGTAAAGTTCGTTTAGACTTTGATTTAAATATAAAGCAAAACAAACAAAAGAAAGTAGTCTAATTTTCATGGAATTGTATAAAAAATAAAGCAAAATAAACGTGACAGAAAGATAGGCTATTGTGATTTGCACTGATAAAAAAAAAACCAACATGTCAAAACAGTCAAAACACGAGAAAGGTCAAATCTACTCGAATTAATGACACATAAAAATTTTTAAAAAATTTGCAAGAGAGTAGTCTAACCTAATTTACGATACGAAAACAATACCGGACCAAAACTGCACATGATTGATGATAAAAAGCCAAACCAAAACAC
Organism: Macrobrachium rosenbergii; assembly: GCF_040412425.1. Lineage (NCBI taxonomy): Eukaryota > Metazoa > Arthropoda > Malacostraca > Decapoda > Palaemonidae > Macrobrachium > Macrobrachium rosenbergii. Next base: position 29,520,391 of record NC_089787.1, on the reverse strand, counting down.
ATGTGACGGGAAAGTCAACTCCTTAGAATACAGACCACGTAAAAAAAAAAAAAAAAAAAAAAAACACACAAGAAAAAAAATTTACAAAAAAAAAAAAAAAAATCTGCATCACAAAAATGTAAAGTATAACCAACTTTCATCAGCCGAAACGCAAAGCCTCATTAAAGTTGCGAGGCGCAGAGTGGGCAAAAATACCAAAGTTTGAACGAAAAGCCACAGACCAGACGACATTATCCGAACAATTATTGAAGGCGAGCGTACGCGACGCTCCCAGGAGGTTAGCGAGCCGCCAGACGAGAAAAAATAATAATAAAAAAAGAATAATTAATGGGTTTTATGCTTTTATTCGTGTGTCAAAACAACTGAAGCAATGCGTTGTTTTGTTACATATGATCTTGTTACTTTTTTGACCGACACAACCGAAACTAATTGTATTATGTCTTTCATTTATTCACTGATTTTCGCACAGACAAGAAAATTAAAAGATATTTTAGTTTTCCGTTTTTTTTTTGTAACAGACAACGAAATTAATCAAATATATCAGAAGCAAATGGGGAAAACTCGCTTCGTATCTTGACAGGTTTTACAGCTCACTAAATTTATATATATATATATATATATATATATATATATATATATATATATATATACATACATATATATATATACATGTATATATATATATATATATATATATATATATATATATTTCAATAATGAATTGTGACCTACCAGGAATGGCTTTAAAGGAAAAATAACACAACAGACTTTGAAACATTCACGTATACGTATACTGTAGGCATATATAAATACATACATACATACATACATACATACATATCATATATAAACAAACATTTACTGTTTAAAATAAAAAAAAAACAAGATAAAAAAACCACTACAAAAAAAGCAACTCACCAACAGAGGCAAATGAACGAACTCCGCCTCACCTTGAACCCAGCGTCACGCGGACCCCCCAAATTTGGGCAACGTCCGTTATAGCTGCAGAGAACCCAGCGCCGAAATTGCAGCCGCAGCCAGTTGCATAATTCATCCCCAAAAACAACGCCCGCATAATTAGTCATCCGCGTTCACGTCCGGATGATAATTAGTCATTCACATTTCGTCCGGATGATTTGTCAAACACTTGTTTATCCGGGTGATGAGATACCTATATATCGTCTGAGTAATTATTAGTCGGCCGCATTTTCACCTTTGTCATTTGTTAAACAACTGTTGCCGGGTGATTATGTATCTATACATTGTCCGGATAATGAAGCATTCATTTATCGTCAAGGTAATTAGGGGGTTTGTAAGTCGTCAGGAAAATTAACTGCCCAATTTTGCCGTAAATAATTAGAGGTATATATTCCTTAAATTAGTCGCGCACTTTCCTGTCCACTAATTAGTTACCCACATTTCGATTTGACAGGTAATGCCTAATAAGGCATACATCGTGACAAATTACGGTATCCATGGTTCCTCTAAATAATAAATATACCAGACTTATTCAGTGACAAATAAACATACCAGATTTATTCCACAGAATTGGATGTTAACATCGAACATAAAAAATAAAAACCTATGAAGAATCAAACAAATTCGGACCGTCTGTAATACCCATCTTATGTTCAATACGCGTGATAACTACCTTGACGGCCAAATTATTCTTCACCTCTAAATATGCAGATGACGCCCCATACATATGGTAATAAAGAGGAAAGAAACATAAAATGCCAATAAACTCCTCAGGAATGCGGGTCTTCACGTTCTTTTGACCTTGTCAATGGCGTACTAGATTGTTACGCAAGTTGTTAAAACTGTACATTCGTGACCGTTAATGATAAAACATATAAGGAGCCCTTTAAAACTGCCTCCTTGCGGAGCACCAAGGTAACGAAAAGCTTGTCCTTAAAGTAACAAATCTTAATGCTTTAATAGTTTCCTCTTCGTTTTTTGGGGTCATATTAAAGGTCACTGCCTTTTGTAACCGACTGCTAAACATTGTTGCAAAGTCCAATAACGCCTGCTCGTTCTACTATTTGATTTTAACAATGCAGGCCCTTGAACCTTAGGGGTGCGTCCACACTGTAGTTAAAACGTGTCACTAACATACGTCAACAAATTATCGCGCACATATCACAAACACTTTCAATACAAGTCAACGACTTTTTTCTTGGTGGTTCTGATCAGTGCTCCATACGATTATCCAGGTTCGTTCTCTACTTTCGGTCGCTGTTGTGTTTTCAACCTGTCTGGGTTGTGTATCCGGTAAGTTTCCAAGATGTGTTTATGACATGTTTGCTGAAATGTGGACGAACCTTTACGCTCATCTCTCCTTTCTGGACCGGCGTGAGAGTATCAACACTCAGATTGGAATAAAATAACCTTACATGCAAATGATTATTGCGCTATAAATAAATAAATGAAAGGTAGCATGAAGTACTAATCATACCAGTAAAGAAAGGCAGTTACAGAAGTAATTCGAAAGATCATTTGCATTTAAATAATTTTCAAGAAATGTCTCGGCTTCTTTCAAGTTCTGAAAACTTGATGCAGAGAAAATCATACATAATAAATAATTAGTTAGAGACCAGTCTTCCTGTTCCCACTATTATTTCAGGGAAGATACGGAAATCAGCTCACAAAAATAAACAGCTCAGTTAAAGAAAAAAAAAAAAAAAACGCACGCAATAAGCATCATTAAAATAAAATAAAGAAAAATAGGTTAGAAATCAGTCTTCCTGTTCCTACTACCATTTCAGGGAAGATACGGAAATCAACTCACAAAAATAAACAGTTCAAAATTTGTGTAAAAAAAAAAAAAAAAAAAAAAAAAAAAAAAAAGCTTCGTTCTTCGGCGCTTTTTTTCAAGGGGGGGGCCTTTAAAAACGAGGAAAGAAACAAACGTCAGAAAAATGGTGTAGTTAGCACACAAAAAATGAGGCTGGCTGAGTTTTATCATTTTTTTCTTTCTTTCCCTCCTTCATTTTTTTCCCAAAACGAATTCTGAATGACAAACAGAATTGTGTAAACATTCCCCGTCAACAGTCACGTGTTGACAAATTCCACGATTCTTGTGTTGACAAAACTTTCGGGATGTTTTTCACTCTCTCTCTCTCCTTCTCAGCAGGAAGTTTTCAAGAGACTTTCCTCTTCATGACTCGACACAAAATAACTAATTCAGAGAGAGAGAGAGAGAGAGAGAGAGAGAGAGAGAGAGAGAGAGAGAGAGAGAGAGAGAGAGAGAGACAGAGAGTGAGTTGTTGGTCGTTTGTATCATCTAAAATAAACGTAATGATGAAATTTCGAAATAACATACCGCGCCTCACTGTGCATTGCAATATCCGCATAAAAATAAACAATAAGACGCTTACTTATGCACCTTAATAGAATCTGGCGACATTGCACTCAAATACTAATAATTAAACATTCTTGACTTAATTCTATTTTGTAAGTAAACATACTTTAAGGCCATTTTAATTGCTTTCATTAAAATGTGCAGTGTTAAATGGTGTACCAAGTGCTATGTCTGCCCAACTCTACCTTCTTATGTAATTAGAAAAAGATATCTTGTTGCATTATCCTAAGAAACAAGAAAATGGTAAAGAATTCTTCTTTATATTCCTTTAATTTTACATCAATTATGCAAAAGAAACAAAAAAAAAAAAACCTATAAAAGGATTCGTTTTCTACCTCCTCGCATTTTTTTAATTGTGATATTGAAACATGAAAACTAGTAAAAGAGTCCGACTGCTTCCTCCTTAATTCTTTTTCAATTATGGGAAAGAGACAGGAAAAATGGTAAAAATATTCGTCTTCTACTTCCTTAAACTTTACTTCAACTATGCAAAAGAAACAGGAAGAAAATGGTAAAAGGATTCGTCTTCTACCACCTTAAATTTTATTTCAATTTTGCAAAGACACAGGACAAATGGTAAAAGAATGGGTCTTTTACCTCCTTAAATTTTATTTCAATTTTGCAAACGTAAAAAAATGGTAAAAGAATTCGTCTTCTACCACCTTAAATTTTACTTCAATTAAGCGAAAGAAACAGAAAGAAAATGGTAAAAGGATTCGTCTTCTACCACCTTAAATTTTATTTCAATTTTGCAAAGACAGGACAAATGGTAAAAGAATGGGTCTTTTACCTCCTTAAATTTTATTTCAATTTTGCAAACGTAAAGAAAAAATGGTAAAAGAATTCGTCTTCTACCACCTTAAATTTTACTTCAATTAAGCGAAAGAAACAGAAAGAAAATGGTAAAAGGATTCGTCTTCTACCACCTTAAATTTTATTTCAATTTTGCAAAGAAACAGGAAACAGGAAACATGGTAAAAGAATGCGTCTTTTACCTCCTGAAATTTTATTTCAATTTTGCAAACGTAAAAAAATGGTAAAAGAATTCGTCTTCTACCACCTTAAATTTTACTTCGATTCTGCAAAGGAAACAGGAAAAAAAAAACGGTAAAAAAAAATTCTTCTACTCTTTTAATTTTACCTCAGTCATGCAAAAGAAACAGGAAAAAAATGGTAAAAGATAAACAATAAAAAAAAAAACTACGTGAAAAGGAATACCTGGCCGTCTGCGCCTCCTGTAATCAAAGGGAGAAGAAAGCGAGAAATGGAGTCCTCATTCTTAAGGGAGGCTTTATGCCTGTTCCATGCACCACTGCCTCGTTTCTCTGTGACTTATATTGCTGCTTGGTTGTCTTTCTATCTATTTGCTTTTTTATTTATTGCATTCATTTGTTATTCAATTGTTTTCTCTCTCACTTCTTAACAGGGTTTCTTTATCCTATGAAGGCTTCCTTTATAAACATTTTTTTAAGATTTGTCCCATAAAATTTTATTCATTGGGGATAACAATATTATCACTAATTTTACCTTGAATAAAAAAGACCTTTAATCAGGCAGCTGCAAATTTTTCAGGGCTTTCTCCATAAAAAACAAGTAAAAAATGCACCGAAGTTTCTTCGGCGCAATCGAGTTTTCTGTACAGCTTATAATCAAGGCCACCGAAAACAGATCTATCTTTTGGTGGTCTCGGTATAATGCTGTATGAGCCGCGGCCCATGAAATTTTAACCTCGGCGGGTGCTGGCCTGTCCTGTATCATTGCCAGACGCACCATTATGGCTAACCTTAACCTTAAGTAAAATAAAAACTAGAGGGCTGCAATTTGGCATGTCTGATGATTGGAGGCTTGATGATCAACATACCAATCTGCAGCCCTCTAGCCTCAGTAGTTTTTAAGATCTGAGGGAGGACAGAAAAAGTGCGGACGGACAGACAAAGCCGGCACAACAGTTTTCTTTTACAGAAAACTAAAAAGATACTGAAGGAAGATACAAGCCATGTTGATAATCCTGCAGAAGGTCAACTGAGTGGCTGGTTTCCCTGTTTTAATAATGAGAGGATTTGTAAGGAGGCAGAAATGTATCTGACCCTGCCATCAAGTCTGAGCAGTTTTTCTGCAAAGTGATGTCACATATGAAGATCATATAAGTACATAATTGGAGATCATATAAGTACATAATTGACCAGTTAAACAATGTATATCTAGGCAAGATGGACCTATGGCCAAGACGAAATATAACTGATAGGGAGGCTACAATGACAAATATTTCAACTTACTGATTTACTCAATAGTTATTTTCACTTATCTGTTTTTACTATTCACCAAATCTCTCCAGGCACAAAAAAAAGTATAATTTGGGGAGAAAGTTGTCGGAATTGATATAAATCATATATATATATATATATATATATATATATATGTGTATGTGTGTATGTATGTGTGTGTGTGTGTGTGTGTGTGTGTGTGTGTGTGTGTGTGTGTATGTGTGTGTGTGGGTGCACGCCCCACCCTTAAGAGTATTATGTTGAAACTAGTTCTTTGGGATTTTGATTTTATACAGTATGTTTAAGGGTTACCAAGATGCGAATCTAGAATTCGCGACGTCACAGCATCCAAAAAGGTGTTTTCATTGTATATTATCATTTTACTGTTGTTGAGTACCTATTGTACGTTTTATCAAATCATCTCAGCGCAGGGGAGTTGACTAGTAAAGATGGTTTAGGCATGTGAAAGGCCAGCATTGCAATGATGCCGATCTCTTGCTTTCTTGAAGGCAGTCAGTCAGCATCCCTTATTTGTGCACAGAACTTCTGCGTCAGTGACACGCACCCCATTGTGCAAATATGTCAAAGCTTCTATTGTAAATGGGAAAATGGCGCCATTGGATCTGTTTTTGTAAAAAGGGAGTCATATATAATATCTATATATATATATATATATATATATATATATATATATATATATATATATATATATATATATATATATATATATATATATACATACATATATGAAATTTTTTATCACATCGTGATTTATATGCAATCATGAAGCTACAAACGTCGCTTAATATCAAATTCACGCTACTACCTCAATGAAGGGGAATAGCCCCGATCGGGGAGTTATCACCGAAGGGGACTTTATAAATTCCCCTTCGGTGATAATTATATATCGGGGATATTATATATATATATATATGAATTTGATATTATAGCGATATTTGTAGCTTCATGATTATATATATATATATATATATATATATATATATATATATATATATATACATACACACACACACACACGAGTGAATGAGTGAAATGTACACGTACATACAGTCACAGACACACACATAATCATATGAAGCCCATACATTTACGCATAAGAGCACAATAACTCTTAGGTAATACCTGAAAAAGACAGGCGGTTGTAAACCCATTCATAAATCACATTTTACGACGTGTAGGGATGGAAACGTTCTTTTTTTTTTTTTTTTTTTTTTTTTTACAATGAAACGTTTACCTCAACCATTCGTTTTGTAGGGTTTTAGTGTTTACAAAAGAACGTTTACGGCCAAAAGGGTTATTGCATTTTACAACGTCTAGGATAGGGGTAGTCCTTCTTCTTCTTCTTCTTTTTCTTCTTTTTCTTTACAGCGAAACGTTCAACACAAATAAACATTTACTAGGGTTTCAACGTTCACAAAAGAACGTTTACGAACAAAATGGTCACCTTACATGGCGTTCCTTCGTATTCAATCTTTCACTTATATTCCGGACTTTAGCAACTGCAAAAAGAAATGAAAAATCGTAATGTCATTCACTCATATCTCGGCATTGACGTACAAAGCACGCAAGTGTGGTGTGTCTTTCCTGATAACCTCATTACAATTCAATATCATCAAATGACTTGGCATTTTTTCATGAAATTTTTCCTTCAGACAATGACTTGTATTTCCTTCTTCCCAGTTTACTCAGATTTAATCTCTTGATTCATTCTTGCAGAGAGAGAGAGAGAGAGAGAGAGAGAGAGAGAGAGAGAGAGAGAGAGAGAGAGAGAGAGAGAGAGAGAGAGGGGAAAAAACTTATCCGGAACTAGATCAATATTCAGACTCTCTAATTTCATATAAGAAATTATACTCACATACAGATCAGCAATCGACTGAATATTTATTCACAAGGTAAATGAGCGTAATTTAATTTACTCATAAAAAAATATTGTAAATGGCTGCTATGAAATAATCAACATCTAGTCATACAAACTATTCCTCAAGGGAGCTGGTAAATAAACACACGCAGGATTTATCTTTGGCAAAAAAAAAAAATAAAAAAAAAATAAATAAATAAATTGTTGAAAAAAAATTGTTCAAAAATAATTTTAAGAATAATTCCTGTAGAGCATTCGTTTGAGAGTAAACACAGCTAAAATGCAATTATTATAAAAGTAGAAAAAGACGATTACCATAAAAGCAGAAAGCAAATTATCCCACGGCCATTACCAGATAACCTACGCCTAATCCTTTCTAAAAAAAAAAAAGAGAGAGAGAGAGAGAGAGAGAGAGAGAGAGAGAGAGAGAGGGAGAGAGAGAAAACCGCTATTCAAAACAATATATAAAAATTCCTCATACCAACAATTCCTGAGGGCAGTTCGTTACACGATACGTGCGACAGGTAGACAATGGTGACCTTTGCACAAAAGGGGTTTCCCAAGCGTCAAAAATAAACCGTGGGAAACTGAGCACCTGCGTGAGAACATTTTCAAGAATGGGGAAAGGGGCCTGACTCTTCTGGTCGCCAAGCGGGTGATGGAAGAACCCCTAATGAAAGGGACACGCGAGCGAGGAATAAGGGCAGGATTGGACACCTGAAGAATAACAGGACGCACAAATCATAATAAAGGGACACCTGAAGGAAAACTGGACACACAAAACATAACTAAGGGTAAACGGACACGTGAGCGAGGAATGATGGCAAAATAGGACACGGGAAAGAAAATAGGACATAAAAAGTATATAAGGGGTAAAGAACACGTGAGCGAAGAATAAGGGTAAAACAGGACACGTAAAGGAAAATAAGGCATAAAAGAACACGTGAGGGAAGAAAAAGGGCACACGTGAAGGAAAATAGGACATCAAAAATATAAAAAGGGTGAAAGGACACGTGAGCGAAGGATAATGGCAAAATAGAAAACATAATAAATGGTAGAGAAATCGAGAAAAGGGACACGGGATGAAAAACTGATAAAAGGGACACGTACTGGAAAGGAGATGAAGGGGAAAAATACGGATAAAGGGAAATGGAACAAAAGCAATAAGGAGCGCTAGAGAATAACAATAAAAGGACTAAGGAGAAAACGGCAGAAAAATGGACATTTGAAAATACAGCATACAAAAGGGAAAAAATAATCAAAATGGGCACGTGAGAAAAACATGTCGAAAAGGACATGAGAGAAAAACAATAAAGGAAGGACATGAGGAGAAGCAGAAGAGCAAGTCATATGAACAAGCAAGGATAAAACTATGAAGAAAAAACTAATAAATGAAAAAAAAAGTGGGTGAAAAATAAAAAGATAGACGCGTGAGATTCCCTGTAAAATGGACATGCAAGTGAGGTGTAAATGACACCTCAGGAAATATGAAGAAAAAATAATAGAATGGGACGGGACTAAGAAGAAAAAGCAACACGTAATTGAAAAAATAAATATAGGAAAATCTCCTTAGTTCCCATTATAAACTGCACTTAATCAACGAGAGTGGCATGTGCCTTTTTTTTAACCAAATGCCTCCTCTTTGATATTTTACTAGGATTATATCTCTATTGTGCTGTTGAATACATAAACGATGTAAATGAGCTTACCTATTATCATCTCAATGGCGCTTTGTAGCTAACTTCCCCTTATTAGGATTGCATCGGCAGTTGTACGTGGGAAGGTATCAAGCCTACATTCCTTCTGTGATGGTCATGTTAATAATGAGCAATGGAAGTAGTTTGAAATTTCTTTTGTTACTAAGATTAATCAGCTGTTGTTCAGAAAAGTATTCGAAAGTGTAAAAATAAATGTTTTTTTTTGCGGAGTAATCACAGTAATTTTTTTACAACTAACATGCAAAATGACAAAAGAAATTTTGCTGAATACAATTTAGGTCGCCTCAACCAGTCTCGAGAAAAATGCTTTGATCTCATGCCAATTTAGTGTACATAAATACTGTTGGAAGTATCCTGTGGTGAACTATAATTATAAAAACTACCTCCAACACTAAATTAAAAACGGAAAAAGTTCTGCACAATTCTACAATACTTTAGAAACAATGTCCATTACGTCACGACTCTTAATTGAGCCTTCTGACGAAAAACGCATGTGACAATTACATCAAATCACGACAAAAAAAAATCTTTTCTCACGGATCTCCCATTCCTTTACGTCAACACCTCGATACAAAAATTCCCCAAACATCAGGGAAAAACGTATGTGATGAGGGCGAGATAAAATTGACAAAAGACGAGAGAATCTTCACCTTTCCGCGGCCTTATCGCAACGCGAATTCTCTCACGCGGGTCATTACCATTCTACCACCCGCTGTCACCTGACATTGCGCTCACGTAACTTTTTCTTTTCTTAATAAACATAGGGAAGAACGATAACTAAATGTCCTTACCTAGCCCAAGACCGTAAAAGTACAAGGGCCAGGGAAACGCCGTCGGCTGTGACCCTGAAAAATGAAACGGCAGTGCAACCTCTTCAGTGAGAAACGGTATTTCTCTGAAACAGTCAAAACATATTATTGTCTTTGAATGACATTCATTGACATTGATCCACCTAGTAGAAAGGTCTGTTTTTTTCAGTAAAGCAGGTATGTTTTTTTTCGGTAAAGCAGGTATCAACATTTTTTTTTTAATAGTGAGGTATAGAAAGCAGATGCATTTACAGCAATGCCCGTATGAAAAGGACACTTGATTGTAGGTAGGAAAGCCTTACTAAATGATAAAAGAGAAAAAGTAAATTATGCGCTGAAGTCTCTTCGGCGTAATCAAGTTTTCTGTACAGCCACCGAAAATAGATCTATCTCTCGGTGGTCTCAGTGTAATGCTGTATGAGCTGCGGTCCATGAAACTTTAACCAGAACCCGGTGGTGGCCTATCCTATATCATTGCCAGAAGCACGGTTATGGCTAAATTTAACCTTAAAAAAAATAAAAACTACTGAGGCTACAGGGCTGTAATTTGGTATGTTTGATGACTGGAGGGTGGATGATCAACATACCAATTTGGAGCCCTCTAGCCTCAGTAGTTTTTAAGATCTGAGGGCGGACAGAAAAAAGTGCGGACGGACAGACAAAGCCAGCATAATAATTTTCTTTTAAAAAAAAAAAAGGGGGTCTTCCACACCCTTTCACCCTTCAACTACTTTAACTTCTTTATACTTTTGTCACCCCACACCACTCACTGTCACTAAGTAACTGCCTTCATTCTATCTATTCAACGTGAGTTAGATTTCAGATTTCATAAAGCATACACCGTTCTCTACCTTTCTTCCCCACAAACTGTTAGAGTATAACAAATCAAGTACGAAAACATGATAGTATTCCACTTTATAAAACAAGCACAGGAAGCAAGTTTCCATTCAGAAAACCTCTTAACATCTCAGCGTTTCATGAAAGTTCTTCATTTCCACACTGCAATTAACCTAACTCAGATCTGAAGTCTATACGGAAGGAGAGAAAATGAAATTAACACATTACATAACAGCTTCATCTACAAATGTAAAAAAAAAAAAAAATATAAATTAAATGCTGCCTCCAAAAAATTAAACACTGGAAGATGAATTAATGAAAAATGGAATGAAAAGAAGTGTAAATATTTCAATTTAATAAACACCGTTGCACTATTCCCAAGCACTAAACATGATGCAATAATTTCTTTCTTCTGCAGGAGGAAAACTGATACGACCTCAAGGATTGGCGATGGTTCTTAAACATGCCAAATATATCACTGGAGTCTGTAAAAACATGGAAAAATCTTTATCAAAATTAAGATAAGGACAATACACTAATCATTGAATACACCAGATACGTGACACAAAACATGCAATATAAAAAAAAAATAATATTTATTCTCTATCTCCTCCAAAGAGGTAGAAGGAAAGGGCATCTCATTGCCTCTTATCTATCCCAGGTACAAAAGTAAATGAAGAAAAAGGACGAAGGAAGACAAACTTGTGCAGCTGTTGGTAATAACATCGCATTTGCACAAATATGACCTTTCTGTTCTTACAGGCAGAAAACTACAATGCCATCTTGAATTTCCCAGATGACGGCTCAAAATATACATAAAATCAAAATCACTCTTATCACATTCACTGAAAAAAATATGAATTGCTTAACAGGAGAGTAAAAACTGCAATGACGCCAGCACCGAGTTATAAATTATTATAACGTGTATCCGAGTAAATACAAGTACATAACAATTTCACTTATTTTATTTACACACACACACACACATATATATATAAATATATATATATATATATATATATATATATATATATATATATATATATATATATATATATATAGTATATATATATATATATATATATATATATATATATATATATATATATATATATATATATATATATATATATATATATATGGGGTTGCTAGCCAATCGTCCTTTCAGTCCTAACTGGATCTAACACAGCTGACTAACTACAAGGTACATTATAATTCTCGAGTTTGGTTAATATATGCAAATATGATTTACGAGAACGTGCCAAGATCTCCCTGTCTCGCACAGCAATCGAAGCCCAGCGTAGCTCGTGAGATTCCTTTACTCTCTCTCTCTCTCTCTCTCTCTCTCTCTCTCTCTCTCTCTCTCTCTCTCTCTATATATATATATATATATATATATATATATATATATATATATATATATATATATATACACAAACATACAGCCGTTCTTCATGTAGCTCATCATCAGGTCGTCGGCCTCCTCTACAATTAATGCACAATTAACTTTCATTTTGCATGCCTTCTTGGGCTTCCTGGCTACTACAACAATATCTCTCTCACACCACCTATCCTATCCTATTCAGGTTTTCCTTTCTTCCTTCCCCATTAATTCTGAATAATACTCACCGTTCATTCTTTCCACATGACCAAGCCATCTCAGCACGCTCCAGTCCATTCTTTCATCTGCGGCAACCTTTACACCAACACCCTCCACATTTCCTCTTCACAGATTGCATCATAAGTCTTCCTTGGAGCTTGCATGACACATACCCACATACCGCTTTTTCTTTGCTGTCAAACTTCTCGCATAACTTTCATAACAAAAACTTGATCCACACTCTCTCTAAACCCACGCTTCTTTCGCTAACGGTTGCCGCTTACACCTTCAGTTTTAAACGATGGAACAATTATTCAGTTCTTTCTCTTGCTGAATCTTTCCTTTATTCAGACACGCCTTTTATAATATATATATATATATATATATATATATATATATATATATATATATATATATATATATATATATATATATATATATATATATATATATATATATATACATATACATATACAGTATACACACACACACAGATACAGAAATGTAACAAGGGTAATACAAACCGGAACTTGTATTAATGTTCTTAGAGGACATAAACGTAGTACGGTAACTTAAAACATCCAAACCATTATTATCAAAATCTGCCGTTAACGACCTTCCCAAAAACCTTCTCCTCAAATCCCCAACGCTAACAGAATAAGTGGTTGACTACAGATCCTTTAAAAAAAAAACCCTATGTTTATGAAGGGTGTTATGATGAGTATTAAGGATAGCATAAAGTCACGGCAGGAAGATTTGTCAAGATTCCATCAAATATATTGACGTTAAGGAAGAATCATAAAGCCAGGATAAGGGGCGACGTGTCAAGGATACGGGTAATTATATCTAAGTTTAGGAAGACTCTCAAGGTTGTCATAAAAGTCTTAACTGTAAAGTCGGCAGCGAATCCGGAAATGATATTCGAGTGAAAGACCTCAAAAACGCCGTCGGTAACCAGTATTGAACTTAAGAAGAAACAGGTAAAAAATGCGCCGAAGTTTCTTCGGTACAATCTCATTTTCTGTACATCGTATAATCAAGGCCACCGAAAATAGGTCTACCTTTCGGTGGCCTCGGTATAATGCTCTATGAGCCGCGGCCCATGAAACTTTAACCACGGCCCGGTGGTGGCCTGCCCTATATCGCTGCCAGACGCACGATTATGGCTAAATTTAACTTTAAATAAAATAAAAACTACAGATGCTAGAGGGTTGTAATTTGGAATGTTTGATGACTGGAGGATGGATGATCAACATACCAATTTGCAGTTCTCTAGCCTCAGTAGTTTTTAAGATCTGAGGGCGGGCAGAAAAAGTGCTGACGGACAGACAAAGCCGGCACAATAGTTTCCTTTTACAGAAAACTAAAAAGTTCTTAAGTACATGAGCGTTTCGTATTCCAATATCGCTTACCGTTCGGGGTTCTTAAAACTGTCAGATATATATAAACAGGTCATTTTCTACTTCACTATACAGTATAAGATTAGTGGCCGGGCGCGAACCCTGGACCTTAATGTTGCAGTTAAACAAGCTACCACTGAACGCCTGTATAAACACGCAAAAGATTAATCGTGAGTATAAATACACGGTTATACACTGTATTAATACTTCAAATATCATCTGCTGAAAAAAAATCATTATCGCTTCCTTTGAATCGCAAGCCGATAATGAATGAACACTAAGCTAATCTCAGGAGAGAGAGAGAGAGAGAGAGAGAGAGAGAGAGAGAGAGAGAGAGAGAGAGAGAGAGAGAGAGAGAGAGATTACGCATAATACATTCATAATTCAGGGAAACACGTTTCCAGCAACGTGTGTACCGTTAATAATCTCACAAACTGGGACAAAAACAGGGTACAAAGAACGTACATAAATACAGCGACATTATGCATCACACATAACTGAAAAGATTTTTTTTTTTGTAAACGATTTAAAAGATTTTCTTTAAGGAGTCCGGCTGCACTGATATTTGTCGTAAAACCCTCAGTAATTATGATAATTACCGAGCCTGGCAATTCGACGGAGAGAAAGAAATTCCTGGATACCCGCTAATAGAGTTGTGGAGGAATAAAAAAAAAAGAACATAAAAAGATGCCTTGGAATACAACACACCTATGACTCATAGGTAAGGCCCCTTTCAGCCAGGTCGTGTGAAAAAAAATCATCGTTGCCTTCATAAAGTCCAAATATGGAACGCAAGTGGTGGTTTTAGACAAACAGTCAGTCTCTCTCTCTCTCTCTCTCTCTCTCGACCTATTCCCCTACCACTTTCCAACCCAGCCTTACTGAAATTATAATGCCCCTAAAAGGAGAATGTGGGATAAATACATACCCATAAAAAAAATACGGAGCAGGATTCGTCATTTCAAACAGTCACGCCCAGACTGATTAGTCTCTTTGAGATTCTTGTTTTAAATTGAAAGATAAAATCAATTCCTTATTCAAATTCGTTACATTGTAACTGTAGTCCAAGACAAGTAGGTTATTACAATGTCTGTTCTGTAAAAGCCACTATACATCATTATCATTATGACCATTATTATTACTATTATTGGACAAAAGTTATTTCTGCGCCAGGGAAAAGCAGGAATCTCAAATCAAGGTAAGAAGTATATAATTTCGTTTCCCACATCAAGACGATTCCGACAATAACTTTTTTTCTTTTGTGGATTTGTACCTTGGAGGAGTTTAATGAACATAAAATTATTTTTAAATGCGGAATATGGCTACGGGATTATTGTAGCCTATTTTACCTTCGAGGAATAAGTTAAAAAAGAAAGCTTTCTAGTACTGGAACGCTTGCAAGATGCACACCATCAGTAACAGCATGCAAATGTTACCGACAACGCCTCATGCGTAAACAAGGCTAATATTATAAACAACATCCTACAAGTACCTGTAAAAAATATGTTCACCGCTATCCTAAAATCGTCTACAAGATCTACGTTGTCAGGAACATACTGAAAATGCCTAAAACGTGTACGTACATCAGCATGTGCAAGGTTATTTGGTATCTGATATCTCTGCTCTTGCCGGGAGCCAAAAATGATTCATTTCGAGTAACGCAACGGCGAAATGTATAAATTTTTAAAGAACTTCCTGTAGGATAGGGGGGGTAGTGCACTGACTAGCTGCAACCCCTTTCGTTCCTTTTACTGTACCTCCTTTCATATTCGCTTTCTTCTGTCTTACTTTCCATTGACTCATAGTGCAACTGCGAGGTTTTCCTCCTGTTACACCTTTCAAACATTCTTATGTCAATTTCCGTCTCAGCGCTGAATGACCTTATAGGTCCCAGTGCTTGGCCTTTGGCCTAAATTCTGTATTCAGTTCTATTCAATGTAGGATTTCCGGCGAATATGGTTGGTTTTCATCTATTAGTAATAATAATAATAATAATAATAATAATAATAATAATAATAATAATAATAATAATAATAATAAAATAATAATAATAACAAACACCAGCACATTATACATTACATCCTTTAGAAGTCCACAATATATCCCTGAGGATATTGTGCAATTAGAACCTCACAAGTTCAAGCGAAGATGCAATGCATTACTACCCTAAAACAATTCGACTTGTATTGTAATATTTTATTTATATTTCTATCTATTTATTTATCAATATTGTTTTTTTTTATTATAACTGATCTCTTCTTTCTGATTTCGTATTACCTTCTCGTTATTTCTTTCAAATGAACACCACATTCTTTGGAAGCTTAAATTTCAGGTCAATGACCCCTGTGGGCCTGCTCCATATGAATAGGGTTCACCTTCTGAATAATAATAATAATAATAATAATAATAATAATAATAATAATAATAATAACGACAACGTTTATATACCTGCACGACATAAAAGCTGGATCATAAATCCAGATATATAACTATTAATACTTCACCTCAAAACCTCCATCGAACCACGAGCAATAATGATCTCTCCCAGATACGTCACCGCCCGGGACATTATGCCGATCAGCTGATCGGCATTAACGATCTTTTATGACGCGGAATATTTCACGAGCCACGTCTCTCTCTCCCATAAATTTAACAGAACTAACGATTTCGATGATTTACAACACATCTTCCCGCGAAACGAATCATTTTTCGGAGTTGTCTGCGTGTTAATTTTATTTCCTTACATCAAGAACTAGAAACATACCTCTTGTTATCTAAGCTTGATTTTATTCCTTATAAAAAAAGGAATTCGCACATTGTATTAAAGAAAGAGGAGACAATAATTCCCAAAATTTGTAAAAAAAAAAAAAAAAAAAAAATGCTTAAAAATAAACAAAACAATGATTAACCCTTCGTCAAGACCATTCCTTCCAAGATACAACAAGTAACGAATGCGCCGAAGTTTCTTCGGCGCAATCGAGTTTTCCGTACAGCCGCCACAGCGTATAATCAAGGACACCGAAAATAGATCTATCTTTCGGTGGTCTCGGTATAATGCTGTATGAGCCGCGGCCCATGAAACTTCAACCACGGCTCGGTGCTGGCCTGTCCTATATCGTTGCCAGAGGCTCGATTATAGCTAAGTTTAACCATAAATAAAATAAAAACTACTGAGGCTAGAGGGCTGCAATTTGGTATGTTTGATGATTGGAGGGTGGATGATCGACATACCAATTTGCAGCCCTCTAGCCTCAGTAGATTTTAAGATCCGAGGGCGGACAGAAAAAGCGCGGACGGACAAACAAACCCGGCACAATAGTTTTCTTTTACAGAAAACTAAAACGGGACAACTTATTAAAAGTTTTCAGCAATAAACGACGAAAGAAAAGGCTCGTTTTTAGGTATAAACAGTGATAAAAAAAAAAAAGCTCTGGGACCTCCAAGGTAAAAGGACTGGGTGAAAGAGATGTCCGTAGAAATTATGCAAAATTCTGGGGATAGCCAGTGTTGAAAGACTGGGCCAAGAGTTCGAATTTGAGAGTAATTCACAGAAAGTCCTCCTGAGGACGGTGAATCTAAAATTTGGTGTCTCGTGGGTTCGAACATTTACAGTTCCTTATCGATCAAACTGGATTTGGAACTTCAGGCGGAATGTTTAAAAATTTTTCCTCGCCGAATCTCTGCGCTTCTCCCGTGATACTGGATTTCAGTAAATATAATCAGTTTGAAACCGCCCATTCATTGCAATTTTCATTTACTTTTCTTAAAAGTAAGTTCAGGCTTTTATGGCAGTCTTTGTTCTTCTGATTACACAAGCACAAATTATATATATATATATATATATATATATATATATATATATATATATATATATATACATACATATATGATGAGGTTTGTGTACGTGTTCCTCTATTCCCAAACAGCAGCACCTTGCCAGTTACAAACTGGTCCATAATTGCACAGTTTGCTTAACGATTTTCAAAGTCTTTAGCTTTTCCGTAAACACATGCAATTGGAATTTACTTGTCTGTTAATAGATAAGGAATTTTAGTACCGTATCTATATTTATATCTCTTGCTGCTTTTCTTTTAAAGAATGTTGTGACACATACTGCGTTTTTCGTAGATGCAACCCATCAATTCGGGCGGTCTGTCCTTTTCAAAAGGAATCCGGCAAATAAAAATCTGTCAGTTTCCATGGGTGCTTACCATAAGACACTTCGTTTTACTTCATTTCAAAAGCGATTCTAAAAGGACCATACTCTCTATAGGTAAATTATGTAAAAAAAAATTATTTAAAAAAAAAGAAGTCTTCACTTTTACTTGTTCCAAAATGCATGACACATCTAAATGTCATCTGAACACCGGCCTTCGAGAAACGTCATGGAAAGCCATTACATTTCTTACTTGAAAAATAGATTTTCGCGAAGGATCCAGTCGAATTACATTAAGCCGAAAAAGTCGGGTTATATTAAGCCGAAAAAGTCGGGTTGTATTAAGCCGAAAAAGTCATCACTAATTCTGAGCCACTTACGGCTTCTTTGCCTACGCAACGCTGGGCATTCTCATAGTGTATATGTATGTATGCATGTATGTATATATTTACATATACATATATACATATATAAAATACACACACATTCATATATTATATATGTATATATATGTAATATATATATTATACATATATGTGTATATACATACATATATATATTATGTACATATATACATACATACATGTATATATAATATATGGATGTGTGTGTATTTTATATATATTGTATATATATATACATATTATATATATACATACATACAAACATGCATATATATATAATATATGGATGTGTGTGTATTATATATATATATATATATATATATATATATATATATATATATATATATATATATATATATATATATATATATATATATATATATAAAACACTTCAACATAAAAACAACCTTATATCTTACAGCAGACCTGCATTCAACAGCCACAACACAAATACATCCGAAGGCATTAAAAAATAAAACACACACACATATAATAGTTAACTCCAAAACCTTTAAAGCCTTCTGATACTCAACTGTGGGACCTTGACATTTCCCGGAGCCTAAATCTATCATTTCACGAAAAGCCTATAAATTCGCTCCGCTCTTAAAAAATGCATCATCATCAGCCAACAACGACGAAGGAAGCGGCGTTTCAAACGCCGTCCTACAATAATCACGCGGCCGAAACAGGTATCCGTCAACCCGAACATCCTTCTACGTAATTACCCGCAATTTACCTGAAATCATGATCAAAGCTACCGTGTCACCCCCTTTTTTATTCACTGAAGCCTCCTAAAAATATATTGGAGAGAATGAGATACAGAAAAAAGATTAAGAAAATCTCGACACCTGGCCAATTAGCTCTCAGTTATTCATGGCCACGTCAAAAATGTAAAGGGAACCTCTCCGCTTAGAAAGGTCAGTCTCCGACGGTGTTTTCTATTTAAAGAGCACCGGAGGAGATAAATAGGGTGGTCGAAGCGTCTCCGGCGTCACTCGGTCCTCGGCAGCCGGGATGAGATGATGGTGACCGAGGGTGATTTATTAAATTAAGGAGCTTTCTTGAATCATAGGATGATATTACGTATTACTTGCTTTTCCTTATGGATGACTCGTGGTAGCGTTCGCAACCGTTTTATCCCTCGTTAGAGAAAAATATTAATATTAAGAAAGATCTTAAGAATATTATGAAAAATACTAAGAATTTTCGGAAAAATACTAAGAACATTAAGAAAAATCTTTAGAATACTACGAAAAATATTAAGAGCATTAATAAAAATACTATTATTAAGAAAAATATTAAGAACATTAAGAAAAAATTAAGAATATTCAGAAAAATATTAAGAACATTAAGAAAAATATTAAGTACATCAAGAAAAATATTAATAAAAATCAGGAGTACGATACAGATTCAAAGGAACAATTACCACTGCACAAGTTGATTTCCTTAAGAAAATATAAATTCACTGCAAGAATTATTAATAATAATAGTCATTACCTTTCAAAGTAAAATTATACGCAAGTGGCGAATATTCCTAAGAACGCGTAGTCCAGCCCAGGCCTGAGATGATTCTTACTAAACATTAAAAAACTACCCACGAGGATTCTTTAGGAATATAATCAAGTAGGAATCCATAAGACGTAATCAAGTAGTATTCTATAGGAACATAATCAAGCAAGATTCTACACGAACATAATCAAGTGGGATTCTACATGTATAAAATCAAGGAGGCTTCTACAGGACCATAATCTAGCAGGATTCTATAGCAGCATAATCAAGTAGGATTCGACAGAGACATAATCATGTAGGATTCTATAGGAACATAATCAAGTAGGCTTCTTTAGGAACATAATCAAGTAGGATTCTACAGGAACATAATCAAGTAGGACTCTACAGGAACATAATCAAGTACGATTCCACAAGAACATAATCAAGTAGGATTCTACAGGAGCATAATAAAATAGGATTCTACAAGAACATAATCAAATAGGATTCTACAAGAACATAATCAAGTAGGCTTCTATAGGAACATAACCAAGCAACTTAATGGCGCAAAACATCCTGCGACTTATCAACCAGCAATGATTCCAAAGCAATTACGTACTTCGTGACCTTCGAATCACAACCACACACACACACACACACACACACACACACACACGCAACAACGCAAGCACAGTACACCGTGAATAATTTCTAAAGGTGACGGGACGCGAAGACGCTACCTGGAATTTGTGAATAATTCGAGTGAAGTGACGCAAAGCAAGGAGACGTTCGCATAGTCTTGACATGATTCACGTCGTATGAATTGCTCTGATCAAATATTCACGCGCATGATTCACCATCTCCAGGAATTAGGCTACGATGACGGGAGTGATTATGTACACATACAAAAACTGGAAGCCAGACAGTTAATGGCTTTTAGCACTAAAATTGCATCGATGAATCAGAATCACGGAACTCTCAAGGGTTGAAAATTAACTAACATAAAAAAAGATCCAATTCCAACTATATACGCCGATGAATCAAAGTTTATATATTTCCAAATAATAGGCTGGAAATAAAATAAAACATTTACAAACATTCAACTCCCTTTATAAAAATAATTGAAAATAATCTATTTACAACCATTAAAATTTTCAGTGATAAAAAACTTGAAAATAACCTTAAACATTTAAACACACTCAATCTCAATAAATAAGTGAAAGAAAAAGATAAGCAGAAATGCTGACAGGGACGATATAACTAACCATAAAATACTTCCTTATAAGAAGGAAAGCCAAACTTATTAAGGAAACTTCTAATAAATGGTAGAACGTGAATAGGCCATTCGGCACAATAATCTGATCTTCACGTAAACACAAGAGCCCGTACTGACACAAAGTCAACTAACGAACACTTTTTAAAATGCCAAAGACATGGGACAAAGAACAGATTGTTGGCTTTGATGATTATTAATAAATAATTCATGGAGAGATAAAAGAAATTTGCAAGAGAATAATCACACAAGCTTAAAGAAAAGAAAGAAAAGACTAAGACATTAATTGCAAAGTTCCTATACATGCATATACACACATATATATATGTGTGTGTATGTATGTGTATATATATATATATATATATATATATATATATATATATATATATATATATATATATATATGTGTGTGTGGAAAATAAAGGCTATATTTCAGAGACCAAACTGTCTCTCTCCTCAGGCAAAAAAAAAAAAAAAAAAAAAAAAAAAAATAAAAATATATATATATATATATATATATATATATATATATATATATATATACACACACACAACACATTCGAGTATACATCTGAGGCCACCGAATCCATTCTAGAGGTCCTCGGACTCTAGTCAAGAGGCTCGAATGAGCAATGGCTAATGAATACAATTACCTGCAGACAGGTACAATATCTAATCCATTTCAAAACACGGCACAGCGAGTCAACTTTATTTATGAAGCACCCAGTGGTGATTTTTTCCTAAAAATGTATTTTTCATATAAACATCAATAAATTTCACGGTATATTCCTGAGTTACTAACTATATATCAAATAATGAAGTCTACATACATGAAAAATTTATTACATGAAGAATTCAAAGCATATACTCTCTAAAAGTCATAAGTAATCACATTTTCAGGCAATTTTGAATAATCAAGTATCTCATAAATAAAATTAAATGGGTATCAACTAATTTTATCAACCATTCTCATTTAATAAAATATTTCATATTGCACATATAGAACGGATCCAAACATAAACAATATACGATTTATTACATAACAATATTACGAAACAGTTAGACAATGCAAACCCACACACCACAAGAACCCTATCAAAGGTTTTAGAGAGAGAGAGAGAGAGAGAGAGAGAGAGAGAGAGAGAGAGAGAGAGAGAGAGAGAGAGAGAGAGAGAGATCCAGCGAACGCCGGGACCACCGTGAACCCTCATTTCGTGAATAAATTAAAGGACGTTGGCGGTTTCTCAATTCATAATGGGCAAATGGACGCTGTACAAAGCTCTTAATCAATAACTGGCATCATGTCTGTGGCTAATAAACAGCTCGGACAACGGAGTGGGGAGAGGAAATGGGAATTATTGAGGAAAGGAAGGGATAATAATGTGCATCGAGTGCAGTCAATAACATGAGGTCTCAGGAGGGCCATAATTTTGGCAAATGTTTTTAACAGTGAATAAATGAATTTGTGTCAATGAATGTCTGACAATTATTGATATCAATATCGTTGTGGTTACTGATTCTAAGCTGTGGGCTTCCGGGTTTCATTTCTTTAAAGGTTGAAGCACTTAAAAAAACATGCAATTTAACAATAAAAACTTACAAAAAAATTCACATAAAAAAAAACACCTTACAAAAAAGTGTATACAAAAAACTTACAAAAACCATGCACATAAAGAACAAAATAAAAAAATGCACATCAAAAAATAAAAATACAAAAAGCACATAAAAACCTACAAAAAACACTCGCATCAAAAACTTACAAGAAAACATGCACATAAAAAAACATGCATACCAAAAAACAAAAACTTACAAAATACATGCACATCAAAAAGCAATCATCAGGTGGGGTTACCCTGAGAAATACAACTCCGCCAACCCTTAGCCCCTATAAGCACACGTTTATGTTAACCTGTGACTTATTGAATTATTCGGAGAACGTAGGAAAGGATTCTGATGAAATTTCGTGGAAACATACTTTGGACTACTCCCTCAGGAGGATGAAAGTTCAACGGATATCAGTGGAAATTTGGCTTTGTTTTTACGGCCCAAAAAATTCATCAAACCTTCGTCACATAAAAAAAAAAAATAATTAGAATAAAAAAATAATAAAATTAAGAATCATTTCAACAACTTAGGGGGTCTGTTCACTAGGTTTCAGGTGTTTACATCAAAATTTGTTGTTGTTTAACGGATATCAATGGAAATTTGGCGTTGGTTTTATGACCCGAAAAATTCATCAAACTTTCAGTCACATAAAAAAATTAAGAAAAAAAAAGAATCATTTCAACAATTTGAGGGATCTGTTCATCAGGTTTCCAGTCTTTAAATCTAAATTTGTTATTTATTGATTACAAAATCTGCTAAACATAAAACAGACAGACGGACAGAAGTAACCTCCAAGTCTGTAAGGGAACAAGACAGCATTTTCCGTCAACTCAGAATATTCTCCTGCATATTTCCCTCGGGACGGGAGAAAATGAAAGTGTTCATTTATCTCAAGCCCGACGGAGAGAGAGAGAGAGAGAGAGAGAGAGAGAAGAAACTCCTCGCGGATATGGGACTCGTCACGAAAACAAGAGGATATTGTAGGAACAAAGGAAAACCAAGGAAGAAAGGAAATACCACAGCTTATCGGTTAAGTAGAAGAAAGTCACCGAAGCGAGTAATCCAGCGCCCTTATCTCCATGCTAATGGGAGATGCGGTGACCTCCTGGGTATTACGTGGACGATTTTCTAAGAAGCATCTCCATAAGAGAGTCATTAGGCTTACGTCATGGGAGACTGCAGAGGGTATTAAGTAAGGTTTTATCGATAGAAAACTGCGGCACTGAAACATTCTAACATGTATTACATTCTCTCTTGCTAAGGCGACAGTGAAAGTTCATTGCAAGTTGGTATTCTCGAGAGGGGTTGTCAGTTGTGGGTGGCAACATTCAACACACACATACACACACACACACACAAACATATAAATCCAGATACACGTACTGTGTCTATAAATATATATCTATATATATATATATTATATATGGTTTTGACACGGCATACCCTCATATTCGATTAGTAAGCTCCCTGTTGCTTAATCCTTATCACATGAAAATGTGGACAGCTGATAATGACAAGTGTTTTATATGGCATTTACAGGTGTAACGGGGCACAAAGATTAATAGAGCACAAAAGATCGGTAAGATATGCCGCAGAGAACTCGAGGATTTTCGTACATGCGAGGGATACTGGCCATACCACAAATTGGAGCGAGGCCGAGCTGGTTTTCAAAATCAGCTTCAGCGCCGAACGACCTCATAGGTCCCAGGGCTTGGCCTTTGGCCTAAATTCTATATTCTATTCTATTCTTTCAAAAGCAGCTGCCCGTACGAAAGGAATATTCTGGAATACGCCATTATCAGTCAAATTAGCAATGTGAAACAGTCAAGAGAAAACTGGAAATCGACCTATTCCCAAGCAAGTGTTCCAGCGGACAGGCCCACCAGATTCGACACGAGGGCCAAAACACAACAACGGACTGACCCCTTTCTATCTAAGGACAAGCACCGACTCCTAAATACCACCAACGCCTACGTGCCTAATCTGTATATGCCACAAAATTACACTTGTCACTTGCCAACTGTCCACATTTATCAGGGATCAAGATTACAGTAGTTTGTCAATAGAAATATATGGGTTTGTTGAATAAACAGTGTCTTTATGAGCCTTGTTAACCTCAAAAGACGCTGGCATAGTGTTTAGTAATGTGGCATGCCACTCAGAAGTCGTGGGTTTGCTTCTCCCCCGGGGCGATGAAAAATCAATGGCTCTTTATCATGATCAGTTACTGCTGCAGTGTGGAGTCTGCGGTGGGGAGGTTGAAACAAACATTCTCTGGACGCTTGAGTTTCAAGTCAATGGCCCCTTTGGTGCGTTTGTTCCATGTGAATAGGTTTTATCTACTGACATAATAATAATAATAATAATAATAATAATAATAATAATAATAATAATAATATGTACACATATATGTAATTATATATATATACATACATACATACATATACAGTATACATACATACACACATATACAGTATATATATATATATATATATATATATATATATATATATATATATATATATATATATATAATGTTCACAACGACAGAGTAAAACAACCAACCAAGACTGTACCAACACATCTCGATGCATCTGAAAAGTTGAAGATCACGAACGACGAGATACAACAGCAGCAGCAGAAGAAGAAGAAGAAGAAGAAGAAGAAGAAGAAGAAGAAGAAGAAGAAGAAGAAGAAGAAGCAGCAGCAAGCAGCATCGACCACCAATTATACATGACCGCAACTTGCTTCTCTATACCTCCGTCTCGTCCGCCTGACCTTTTAAAATCCGTGAAAAATAGAAGTCGGAGGAGTCACTCTTTTTCCCTGCGACGGTATACTAAACAGAGCTTCCATGAAAGTTGCAGTTGGGCGGGGGAGACGACGGGCCTGACGTGAAAGGCAAGATGACACGAAACGGAGAGAGAGAGAGAGAGAGAGAGAGAGAGAGAGAGAGAGAGAGAGAGAGAGAGAGAGAGAGAGAGAGAATGACATGAAGTTATATATAAATAAATATATATATTATAAATATGTATGTATATATATACTGTATATATATAATGTTTATATATATAAATATATATACATATATGTATATATATAATATATATATATGTATATATATAATATTTATATATAGAAATATATGCATATATATATATATATATATTATATGTGCGTGTAATAAAGCAGCTTCACGTAAAAATGAGAGAGAGAGAGAGAGAGAGAGAGAGAGAGAGAGAGAGAGAGAGAGAGAGAGAGAGAGAGAGAGAGAGAGACTAACCTCCGAATGAGAAGAAACGCTTTCCAGCGCTTAAATGGAAAAATGGGTGAATCTCGGAGAGCATCCCCAAAGGTCAAGAAGACAACAAAGTGACGACATGGAATGAAAGGGTTATGGGGTACCTGCCGGTGAATGGGTCACGGGAAAGGAGGCCCCCCCCCAGCGGAGGAGGGGGGAGGGGGGACATACCCATGGCATAGGAGGCAGGGGACCCCGTACGGAACTGGGTAAAAGGGAGCACAAAATACCGTGAAAGGGAAGTTTGCTCTGTTACGTAATAAAATGGAAACGCTAAATGGAATATATAAATGGAATATAAAATTTAGGTCAAAGGCCAAGCGCTGGGATATTATGCGGTCATTCAGCCCAAAAAGGGAATTGACAGTAGAAAAGGTTTTAAAGGTTTAACAGGAGGAAAACCTCGCAGTTGCACCAAGGAACAATTGTTAGGAGATGGTGGAAAGTAGGATGGAAGAAGTAGAATATGAATGGAGTTAAAAAAAAAAAAAAAAAAAAGGGGGGGGAATTAAAGAGGTTGCACCTAAGAGCCCAAAGGCACGCTAGCTAAGAATCTTAAGCAACGCCTACAGTGCACTGCGTGAGGCACACTGACGGCACTACCTTCCTACGGATGATAAAGCTAAAGAAAAATAATATAATTGTTCTTAACCCTTAATCTAACTTTGAAATACCGAGGAACAATATCAAAGGCCATTAGGTTATAATATATATAAACAGTAATAAAAAAACATGATATACGTTTGACTGCTTTAAAGACCGTAGATATAGACAGACACAATTAAGGTTCCTGACATAACCCTACACAAGCATGTTGCCTGACATATTATTTTTTTTTTTTTTTTTTTTTTTAGATTATTACCGCAATCTGTGCACCAGATACCAAATACCCGTGGCATCTGAACACGCGTGACTCAA
This sequence comes from Macrobrachium rosenbergii, assembly GCF_040412425.1. Taxonomy (NCBI): domain Eukaryota; kingdom Metazoa; phylum Arthropoda; class Malacostraca; order Decapoda; family Palaemonidae; genus Macrobrachium; species Macrobrachium rosenbergii. Next base: position 29,493,381 of record NC_089787.1, on the reverse strand, counting down.
ACGTCGCCACTAACAAAGAAAAATACCCCACTTCTGATGCCAAGTTTGACGGAAAGATGCTGGAGCATGTCAGACAACGTGCTGGCGTGACACCGTCTCCAGATATGATATCATCATCAGGTTTCCCCGAGTCACGTTCTTACTGAAGGTTAGAAGAAGAGAGGGAGAGGAAAAAGGGATGCATGAAACGTCGATAACAGACAAATAAGATAAATGGATTAGAGGAATGGAGGGGGTCTTCATCTTGCTCGAAATATT
>NC_089787.1:29428123-29488123 GCF_040412425.1 Macrobrachium rosenbergii | reverse complement strand
TTGGCGGTTAATGTTGCATGTCTATAAGAACCTTAAAATTCTTTCCCTTAAAGGAAACAGATTTCTGGAATATATATATATATATATACATATATATATATATATATATATATATATATATATATATATATATATATATATATATATATATATATATATATATATATATATATATATATATATATATATATATATATATGTATACATATATGTATGTATGTATGTATGTGTATATACACTTGTGCCTTCAAGCGCACAACAGAATGATGAAAATAAAAATGAAATTCTCTTAAGCATTTGCATAAACTCTGCAGGAGAAATATGCATTATCAACAGCACATTCTGCATTTATCACAAATCATTATACGTATTAATATGTTAACAGAATTTCATCTGCAAACACACTTGAGTAATGTTTTATAAAAAAAAATAAACTTGTATTTTAAAAACGATAACACAGAGGACATGGCAAACCACTTTCATATCTTATAGAAATCTAAATTACAATTACGCGAAATATATTTCCCCGGATACCAAGTAACTTCCGACCATTGTCCGTCAAAGAATGGAAAGAAAAACAAATCAAAGAATATATAAACAATTAAATTAATAGACACTGCTTTTAGCGTAATTTCCCTACAAAGCGTTTTAATTATCAATACAATTTTCATTATCCAAAAATGGGGTGGGGGTGGGGAAATTCTGAACCAACCAAGGCTGAATGGCCTTTAGCTAACAATGTAACAGAGAAAAACTTAACAAATGAAAAGCAGGATGTCATTAATTAACAAACAAATATATGTATGTACACACAATATATATATATATATATATATATATATATATATAAATATATATATATATATATATATATATATATATATATATATATATATAAAGAAAAAACACCACGATTATCGTAACTATATTATAATGCACAAAATTAATATGTATATATATATATATATATATAAATATATATAAATATATATATATATATATATATATATATATATATATATATATATATATATATATATGTACATACATATATATATATATATATATATATATATATATATATATATATATATATATATATATATATATATATATATATATATACATATATATATATATATATATATATATATATATATATATATATATATATATATATATATATATATATAATTACAACCTGCATACGTATACAATATCTACAACAATCATCGTGTTTCCTCTCTGGGTTGTTATTCATTAAACAAGTCCTGCAGGATAAACAAGAGTAAGCTCCAACCTTCAGGAGAGCACAGCTGTCCGCAGTTTCCTACTTCGAGGCAACAACACGGCGGCGAGACCCACAACACAACACAACACATACGCAGGAGGGATTGAACGACCTCTGGCAATGGCGTGCGGTGGATATTCCGGGGAATTCCGAGCGGTTCCCCGCGTGGAACAGGAATCCCACGAGAACGTTTGTTTTGATTTTGTTCAACCTCTTTGGCTAGTTTTTTTTTTTTTCTATTTGTGGAGTACGTTGTTTAGGTTTTGTTCAGCTTCTTATGGTGGCTTATTTCGACGTTATTTCTGGAGTACGTTGTTTTGATTTTGTTCAACGTCTTTTGTTACTTTTTTTTTATTTCTGGAGTACGTTGTTTTGATTTTGTTCGACCTCTTTCGTTACCTATTTTAAAAATTTCGGGAGTAAGCTGTTTTGCTTTTGTTCAACCTCGTTTATTTTTTATTAATTTTATTCTTTCGTTGCGTTTTTTCTTGATTTCTGGAGTACGTTGTTTTGATTTTGCTTGTCCGAATTCCTTTTTGTTATTAATTTACTTTTTGTTCAATTAATGATAAATGCATTTCGCCAGCGAATGAATATATTATTTTCGTTTACAAACAAAAGGTATTCGGTTAAAGAAATACTTTATTTTACAGAGCGATATCAACAAATATAATATAAAAGATAAAATGAATTACAGGAAAAAAAAATTTAGTTTCATTTTTAAAACAAGATGTTAAGATATTCGGCCATTCTCAACGAGAGTTTTAACGACGGTTCTTTATAAAACTATTATTGTTTCAGAACAAATGCGTTTCAATCTTTTCAAAAGGATATTAACAAGAGTATCTGGCTTAATGTAACTTTTTTTTTTTTTTAGAGAGAGAGAGAGAGAGAGAGAGAGAGAGAGAGAGAGAGAGAGAGAGAGAGAGAGAGAGAGAGAGAGAGAGGATACGATTAAAAACATTAAATGAAAGAAGTGACTATCAAATTTTTGTTTTGAGAGAGAGAGAGAGAGAGATACGAATAAAAACATTAAATGAAAGAAGTGACTATCAATATTTTTTTTTTTTTTTTTTTTTTTTTTTGAGAGAGAGAGAGAGAGAGAGAGAGAGAGAGAGAGAGAGAGAGAGAGAGAGAGAGAGAGAGATACGAGTAAAAACATTAAGTGAAAGAAATAACTATCAACTTTTAAAAAGGAATAATTCATGATATGCGTCTCCCCCACTAAAAGATGTTGTGAAAATTCACTACAGTAAATTTTCCTTCTGTTTTCAACGAATGAATATAAATTTTCCCTTGCATGACGGATTTTAATAAAACATATTTGATTACAGAATAAACACATTGCCTTTCAATTAGTAGCTTTAAAACAAATTCCTTTCCTTTTTCAAAAGGATATTTACAAATTTAACTGGTTACTGAATTATTCTCTAATTCTTCCCTTACAGGTGATAATATGTACAACGTTGTCTGTTGACAGAAAGGATATATTTTTCCTTCTCATGCATGGATACTAAAAAGATTATCCCTTTATGGAACGAAAATATTTGTGTTTCCTTTTTTCGGCGGAAGACTAACGAGTGAACTTTGTTAGAAAATGGATTTTCATTTCCACTCTGGCTGCAAAAAAAAAAAAAAAAAAATACCCCGCGACAGGAAGAATACTGCCTCATTCCGGACGCCTCAACAATAACAAACCCTCCCACCCCACCCCAACAAGGGTTTTAATGGTGACCATCAAAGAAATTCGCTTCAAGAACAAAAACTTTTATCTTTATTCTTTTTAATAAGGACATATTGAAGTCAGGGTATGTTTTTTCATTATTTTGTTCTAGAAGACATTAATAATTAAATTAGCTATGAATATCAGAGCACTTTTTCCATCGCTTTGTGGGAAGTATTTAAATAATATCCTAAGTTTTAATGAATTTTGCAATTGCACCACAATGACTCCTTGCAACGCACTCATTTCATCTCTTATCAATAACGTCCTCTCCTATATATCTCTTCCTCATGTGCAAATAATGAATAAAAATGCGTAAATTTTAAATGAATATCACTAATGATCAAAATAACGCAAAGTTCTTAAATGTCAAACTGAACAAGACAGTTAAAACATAACACATTTTCTTTCACTTCTATTGTCTAGCTGATTATTTTTCCTAAAATGTTTCTTTGTTCCTTTTTCTGAAATCTTATAAATTCAGCTCCGCAATGTTTTCGAGGTCTAACCCAATACTTTATTTCTTGTTTCATTACCGTCCTTTTACTCCTGATTAGATTAGGGATTTGAATGAATATATGGCACGCACGATGTAACCTCCTATTAATTATGATAATTACCATTAGTCGTTATCCATCACCAGGGTCCTGTGTACAGCGTGTCTTTTTCGGCACAGTGTAAGCAGTATTAAAGGGACTTAGACACTGCCACTTGAGAGTCTAGTGATCTAGTTATATAACTTGACAATTATGATAATCACAATAATTAGGTTACCGCCGCATGACAGTCTAGTGATCTAGTTATATAACTTGACAATCACAATAATCATAATAATTACGTTACTGAACAAGTGACCATGCTAGACTGATCCTTACGAATAATGGTAAAACAGTATATTAGTGGAGAAAAATCAAGGTCCCAAAGATTACGATTAGAAAAAATTTATATTTTAAAGGCAATACTACAGAAGTTTTATTTTAGGCAACGACTTTCCTGGACATTCTTATGGATCCGCAGCAGGAAAATATTGCAAATTGAACGGATAGAAATGAATGCCAAAATGTTCACCAAAACATTATCAACGAGAGCGTTGAGACCACCAACCTCCGCTAAGGGTGGGCTATTCCATCCCAAAATACAGGTCTATTTTTGCTACATCCGGATTTCTCACGAGGTCCAAGCCACATACAAAATTTCGTAAAATCCTGCAAAAAAAAAAAAAAAAAAAAACTAACGAACCTGAGCAAAAAATAAATAAATAAATAAATAAAACTTCTGGTGAAGGTAATAAGGTAATACTTTGTACTGACTTCGCCTTAGGTGACTACTTTCCCCGTCACACTCATATATACACAGTTAGAAACATACTCGAATTCATGTCCAGAGTACAGATATAAAAACGTAACAGACATAAAAAATAATTAACACTCGAAGCAAATATGTGACCTTTGCTGGTGCGTTATGTTGAAACAACAATGGAATTCCTCTGCAACATTTCCAGCTTCGAATAGGAAGAAATTTTTTTGAAATCATAAAACTCAAGTTATAAACTCTTGTCCTCGTTAATCTGAAAATTTGCAAATCATTATGAACATGTTAAAACCAATATACAATCCCCAGCAATATTCTGACCTTAAAATAGAAGAAAACTGATTAAAAATATATGTATCAAGGCATGAAATCATGAAATTATAACTTAAAAGATTTGGTCGATTTGAGAATAAAATTTAAGAATATTAGAAGTCAGATTGACAGGGTAAAGCAAACGATGAAATCATAAGTAAAATGATGGAAGTTCCATATATGGATGACAACATGATGAAGAGGAGGTGGAGATGGCTTGGACATGTCCTTCGAACCATTCCGGGGAGAGGAGTACTCGATAGTGTTCGCTGGGCTCCTGTGGGCACCAGGGGAATTGGAGGCGATGGTGATGACGATGATGATGAGGCACCATTCATCAACAAATGCAGAGGAATCTTCGTATCAGCAGATCATAGCTATGTAAATGTATACCTGACATAACTTTAAACTGCGAGGAATATATTATGAAAGCCATTAAACATAATCGGTGCCAATGAATATTTTTAATACAAGGAAAGTATCGGCTTAAACATTTTCCTTTTACTACATACGTAATCGTCCGTAATCCAGTATCTTAACTACTTCAACACGAACTTGCTCCAGCGTTTTACATTTTACTTTCTCTAAAATTTGCGAATTTTAACCACAGAAATAAGACTTGACATAATAAGTAAGAACAGTGGAAGGGTAACATGAAAATTAAGCAGAGTAGTGAGGCCTTTCATCTTGCTCACAAGAAGGTTTTACCAAATCTTTTCTCTCTTCGCAACAATGTCTTGAGGGTAAATCATTTTTGTTACAGCTACTTTGCGTTTCTGTCTGGGGTTCATTTTCTCTGTCTTGATAACTTCGTTTGTATATCTTGCCGCTAAGTTTTTCTATACTAAATCTTATTTTTAGTTTAAACGGTCCCTTTTTGACGTTCTGGGTCTTTTTGCGACTCATTTTCTTAACGATGCCTCGAAGATAATACGAAATATCTGGGCACTTGCGTTGTTATTTTTCTTCGTTAGAGATCGAGTCAGTTATCACGGGAAAAATACTTTTTTCTCTCTCTCCTCCCGGTCTACAAGATTTGATCATGCATTTATTTCTACCAAGGCAAAAAAAAAAAAAAAAAAACCTGTCATCCTTTACGAAAGAATCTTCACTATTTCTGTTTAAACAAAAAAAAAAAAAAGTAAATAGCTAATCGGCGATCGAGACGTGACTTGTTTATCGTTAAGAATCTTCAGTGGCCTGGATAAACTAGCTTTTATAACTAACCCTAAGAATCTTGATTGCATTTAGGAAACGAACAAGAGATTGCGTGATCTCCTAATCATTAAGAAATGATTTGGCGTCCGACTGTTTATAATCCTACTTCGATGATTTCTCCGTTCGCATGAGATCCTTAATCGTAAAATATAAAACTAATTTCGTTTTTTTTTTATCTTAGCTTGGTTATACTGTAAAATTTCATTTTTACACCGAAAGATTGAGCAGACAAGTTAGGGGTGAGCTACTGTCGAATTCGGGTGACGGGGGTGGGGGATGGGGGGGGGATATAGTTGAGAGTTGTGATGTCAGAGGGACCCACCTGTTAAATAGGCCACATATTTCTCTCACATCTGACTACTATTCATTCGATATCATCACATTACTGCCACTCTGACTGTTCATTAATCATTTATAGGCAATATTAACGATTACATCTGCAGTTCTTGAATACAATTTCTCTTACTCCTTCAATTCCCTCTTTATTCCAGTGTGAGACCCACTTCACCTCATTATCATGTGACCTGGGAATCTGTCCCACACGAGAAGGACCGGGGTCCAAAAGGTCACGTTTTCTGCATCAGTGGTCGCCTTCTTAATTTTAGGCAGGTCGGGTGGGTGGGAAGGTCGCGGGGTACGTCCCAGAGGGCACTGCGATGTCATGCCTCTGACCATCACCGTCATTTTCCGTACGGTGTTATACTTCTGTCTTATTTTTTATGTCTCCAGGGACATGGAACATACGACTCGCGCCTCGCCTGTCATTACCAAGTACTGTCATTACCGAGGACTGTCATTACTAAGTACTACGCGACTCAACCTTTTTCTCTGTCGAGAGTAATCACTCTTATTTCAATGAATAATAGGGGATCTATTTTTTTATTTTACAGTAGTTAAACGCACACAAGTACTTAATAAACGAACTGTCAACCTTTACGAGCTGAATAATGTAGATACAGGTAATGAAATATTATACAAGCCTGTGAGCACAAGATTCAGTTAAGAAATAAAATTTTCTTCATTATCGCAAAATAAGAATGCAATCAGTTTTATACCAAAACCACTTATTGCATTTCTTACTAAAGTCTGATGCATCTTAAGAATTTTCCCTTAGACCTCACAGCATAAAACTTAATTCCGTAAAATTCGAATTGTTTCGGTGAAACTTTGATCGAAACAAGGTCTAAAGAATACCAGGTCAGACCGTCTCAGCGTTACTGCGCATATTTGTGACGTCACTGGTATGTGGCCATAAAAGAAAACCAAGAAAACAATAAAATGAAGGGTCACTATGGGAATTGTTTGCCCACACCCATTTCTCTCTCTCTCTCTCTCTCTCTCTCTCTCTCTCTCTCTCTCTCTCTCTGTCACGACCTTGGGTGAGAAAGGTCGCCGTTAATCTCCAGGTACTGCTGAATTAAAGGATTGAATAACCCTCTATATGTCTCTCTATTGCAGTTTGGCTAATGCAGTAGGCCTAACCGTGTAAATCCGGCCCAGGTGTGTCTCTTAAGACAAAAATAGTTAAGAACCTCATGTTCATATTTTACAATTTCTTCCACATCATTCAACATAAGATAAGGATAAGAAAATTCTCTTTAAATTTCGTGCTGTTTAATGAAAGTACACAGAAACAAGAAAGCAAGTAAAACTTTAAATCTTTATTATGAAAGTTATTTTGTTAATTTTGCATACTTTCTCTTTTGATTTCTCTCAGAAGACATGTTTTTGTTTAGGACTCGTATCCTAAAAAACATGCGGCACCTGACAAATAGGGCAATAACCTCATTAGGTAAATTTACATATTGATGCATGTAAGAAATTAAAATTTTGGTAGCGTCTTTCCCAGGTTTCAGTGACTTCTCTCCATGATAGCAGACAAAAATTCTTTCCATTTTTGAAGTTCACTGAAGAAAAAAACACTCTGTGTCATTAAACCATTTTCCTGACTCCAGCTAGCTGCCTCATTCCATGTCCCTTCCCCAGGTTTTATGTGGGAACCAAGATGTTGGAACTGTGGAAATCTAAAAGCTATATATCCACCTAAATAGCGCAGTCCTTCTGTTTTCATCTCATTTTCCAGTTCTAAGGGGAGTATAGCATCATCACAATCTTTATCTGCAATATCATCCATCTCTAAGTTGTCAGGATCAAGAGAGGCGAACAGCATAGCAGATAAACACAGTTCCTGGTCTAAGTTGTTCTGGTCACAATCAATTGCCTGTACACTGTTACTTGAACATTGCGATATATCGTGTACCATAGTTATGTCCTCATTTTCTTTTCAATATTGCAGTTCTCAGCAACCAGCTGGCTTTCCTTTCCTAAAAGATGTGACCTAATTCTATGTTTAAAAGACACAGGTGAGGATGTTCATATGCAGCACCTTTTTGCCTTAGACTAGCAAACAGATGCTCCAAGCCATCCTGGTTTAGCCTGTATGTTAATATGTATGAAATACCATACCTTGACTTGACCATTTCATAAAGTTTCTTTAAAGACTCCGAAGATACAACTAGTCCTTTCTGAAATTGATACATGCACTTACTTCAAATGACTTTCAAAGTCTTTGCAGTATCTATCATACGGTTTAATGTGTTTCTTTGTACTTCAAGATGAAGTCCAAATGCATGTCTGGATGGCTTTTTATCGAAGGGCACTCTGGAATTCATCAGATCAAACCATGAGTCGCACAGGTGGATGAATTGACTAGTCTCTTCCCACTCTTTGCTTTTCAAAAGTCCTTTGTTTCCAAAGTATTTCAAAGTCTTCGCAGTTGTCTCAGACAGTAGTTGAGCTGCAAGCCTTACATTCATTCTTTTAACACCAGCAACAGTAATATGTTTATCGGATAAGCGATGCGTTGTCTTCAGATCACTCACACTTCTCATGATAAGTTCTCTAACACATCCACTCAGTACACGTTTCTCATTCGGTAACTGAAAACCTGAATCTAGAAAATTGTTTCTTACTAATTTGATGAGATGCGGGGCGTCAGCAAATACATACACTTCCTATCAGTACTAGATGGATTTGTGAATGAGGAATTTTCTAGTCCTATACCTAAATTATTCCATAATTTTACATTTGTAGGGCCTAAATCATTCACCATACCAACAACAATAAACCCTGCTGCTTCCACCCTCCCTATGATATCAAACAAAATATCTTTAGTAAGATCAGAGTTAAAATTATAGTATATCAACTGCTTCCATGGTTTAATAAGCCCCCTAATCATGACACACTGAACCCGGTTTTTTGGAGGATATAAAATATCTTTTCCCTTATCGTACGACCATACTTGAGCTACACTACATTCATCAAATGAAATGATACATAAACGGTCAGTTTCAGGCATTACCACAGCTTTAACCTTCAGTAAATTTATGAATGATGACAATATACCTGGCTCTACATCAATTTTTGACAACCATCGATTTAATGTTGTTTTAGAGGGATATGGTAATCTACATACTTCCCGCAAATATTTATAGGCTTTGGGGCTTAAACTACGCAAGGTAATAGCATTTCTAATATCATCACCAGACCAACGATGTATAGGGGTCCCATTTAACAAATATTCGATTTGTGACTCACTGAAGAATTTACTTAAAGCAAAACTTATCTTGGCTACCAAACTTTGCATCTCTTTCTTGAGAAGAATCCTCTCTTTCTTCCATTCTTCTTTTTCTTCTAGCAAAGCATCTCTTTGCTTTTGACAGCCTCAGTTCCTTTTGCACATCTTCAATACGAAGAATTTTCTCTTTGAAGGTCTCAGCCTGCAAACTGGTCTGGTTTTCTAGGGGAGGACTTGCATAAGTTTCCACTGGAAAATCCTTGCCCTTATTTTCAGTTCCCTTCTCCTTTCGTTCAATTGCAGCATTCACTGTAAAACAATTTCATTATTGTAGACTGAACAGTTTATTTTGAAGATACCATAAATGCTCTCATATTAATACTACGAATACACTACAATTAATAATAATATAATAATAAGGGTTGCGATGATTTGTAGATATTCTTGTAACTGATGTAATTTAAACTTTGTTAGATTCAAGGCTTACCATTCATTGTCGGTAGATTGAGAGTAGGAACAGCACCATCTTGCAGTAAATTTGCATTTCTTGGAGTTTCCAGCTGAAGGAGCTCGTACTTCAGATGTCTCTTATAGGCAGTAGATTCAAAATGCAGGCTACAGACTCTTGCGTTTTGAATATTAACAGTAGTATTGCAAAACTGCAGCCACTTCTGTTGCACCTCATGATCTTTAGGAAAACGATGAAATTTTATTTTTGGATCTTCCTTTCGCTTCTGACTAGATCTGCATCCGTATACAGAGCAAGTAGCCATGGTCTCGGTCGGGCCGTCGAGATTAAAAGGATTGACCAGTGACCAGCCTTAATCCGGCCTAAGAGAGCTTCCTTGTTCTTCACTCTGGTGAAGTCAAATACTGACTGATGACATTTTTTTACCTGAACTTCGGCCAGATGCAGCCTCGTGACGTCATGCGCGAGATTGTCCTTATTTTGGTCGGAAGCGGCCTGACCTGGTATTCTTTAGACCTTGGATCGAAATATAAAAAATGGTAATTACCAATGCACTCGACATGGCAAAACCTGATTTTTTTCCCCACCTACATCACGGTTTAACCTGATTTAATCGTTAACTTTAGATAAAGTACATCTTTTCTCTTCATTCGTAAATTATTTAAGATCTTACTGTGACTTAGCTACAATGTAACTAACCTAACCTTCTGACAAAATCAATATCCTAAAAAATTCTACCGTGAATTCTTGGACACAAAACAGCGCAAACATGGCAGTTGGACGCCCAAGGTTACCTAATTTTAACCTAAAGTTTAAAGGTGATCAATAACCAGATTCTAGAACGACAACCTCTGCAATAATATTAACATCGATTTTACCTAGCCTTGGCAAGGTCACTAGCTCCTGCCGTCTTGTAACAGCAGAGCGACTTGTTCTGGTCCTTGCAATTCCACGAGCCTGTGTGTGTGTGTGTGTGTGTGTGTGTGTGTGTGTGATCTAAAGCACTGTGCAGTGTAAATCTTGTAGGTTATATTTTTCATAAGATTAATCATGGTCGGTTATAAAATTTATATTTCTACAATTTATATTTCTAAAATTTACATTTCTAACTCTTTTGGCTTCAAGGTCTCGTAATACCAAGTTCTGCTTGCGTCAGACTTCTAAGGTTTGTTGCGAGTTGCCGTTCATCCCTCCATCCCTCCCCCCCAACACCTCTCCCTTATTGACGAATCAAATGCTTTTATAATTTATTTGAGCCTCCTCTTTTATCCGGAACTGGAATTCGCAAACTGTCTATAATCTAAAGCAATATAATCTCTATATAATCTAGAGCAATATAATCTCTATATAATCTAAAGCAATGTGCTTCATCATTCTAAAATTTAAGGTCTCAGTAGTTTCAAGCAATGAAATATTTCCACTGAAGGTTAAAATAAAAAAAAACAATGAAAATAATTATATGTCTTGAGTAGTTTCAAGCAAAGGAAAATCCCCGCTAAAGGCTTACAAAAAAAAAAATGAAAATACAAAAAAATTACAAAACCGGTGGCAGATCAATAAAAACAGGAAATTCCAATCAGGTGACATTTTTTTTTTTCACAGCTTGTAACTGCAAGAAACTACGAACAGCAGAGCCGGTATGGTCTTTTAAAAACGAGATTTAAGCGGTGCGTTAGAATGAGTAACCTCTATTTGCTTTCTTGCATCAAGATAAAAGTGTTTACGAATTTGCATATTCAATACGATAAAATCTTGCGCGCTACTGCATGTTACCGAGAGGAAATTCTGAGAGCATTCACATGGTGATAACGGGAAAGTCTGTTCATATTTTCCTAAACTTCACCAGTTAATAAGGTAAAAAAAAAGTCTGTCAGTGTTCGTACTTTTAAAATAATCTTGAGTCGTGGATCTGGAGAAACAAAATTCTGCACACAGAAGACGGGATTCATGCAAGGAGGGAAGATTACTGTTGCATTACTAAGCTTGGTGTCAGAAGTCCGCTCGTATTCTGTATTCTCAAACTGGTAAACAAGTCAATGTCTCAAGGTATTATGAGAAAAACCTGTTTGTATCCTTGCATTAATAGGCCGGATCTCATCCACTATTCCTAAGTTAATGAGAGACAACCCTGCTCTTTTATTCTAAAAATTGATAATGCAAACATCAGCTCACATTCGCACGCTACAAAAAACGAACATTTTGCTTGCATTCTTAATATTCTAAGATTTAATCTTGTTGTTGCTCATAACATTATCAAGTCAAAAACCTACTGTCAATTGTACATTCAATACGAGGAAAATCTTTAGGATTCCCGAGTTCTTAAAAGACGAAAAAAATATTGTATTCTCAGGTTACTGAAACAAGTTCCCTGCATATCTACTGGAACTGTAAGAGACCGAGAGGAAATGCCGTTCGTATCCTTCCATAAATGAACGAAAAATCCACTTTCGTTCACGAGCCATTGCAAGAAATTCCTACTCATAATCGAACGTTCACTTTACAAAACTGCGCTTTACGTTATGAGAAAATATCTTCAGAATTCTTTATTCACACGAGAATTCTCTATTCGAATTCGTAAGGCAATACTGTTATTCGTAAGTTGATACTAGTGATCACAAACTCACACGGGGGGCGGGGGGTGAGAAATGCTTACATTCTTACCTTATTAAGGTAAGATTCTTGACAATTCCGTGAGTAAACGAAAGAAAATTAGGCTTGCATTCATAGAATTATCAGGGAACACTATTCTTAGTTAGGTTTCATGAGGCGTCTTCTTGCATTCCCGTCTTCGAGTTCACAAGTTGTTCTGTTTAGACAGATTTTAGCAACACTGCTACGAATTAATAACTCGAGGAGTTTACGCCACAGAGTTCTAATCAGTCACTCAATTAAGAATGCATGGATGTCAACACGCTAGAGAGGGTCGTTTGCCAAACCAACGACGCAAAGAAGACAAAAGTTAATTAAGGCAAAAAATAAATAAAAAAAAAGTCTAAGCCAATTCAGCTCGCAGACAGTTTGCAGCAAGCCTTAAGGTATATTATTCATATAAGTATCATAAAAAAAACAAGTAAAAGCTGCAAGAACTGAATTACTTTTATGCTAATGCGTTAGCAGCTGTCAGTAACCTGGACACTGACACTCTATAAACATATTAACCAACACTCTTCCAAGGGCATAGCCTCAGGGTAAAAAAAAAAAAAAATTATAGATCCTGTTTTACACAGTGCTTCTTGAAATATTTATATATAAAACTGTAAAATGATAATGCTTTTGTGATTTATAAGGTGCGCGCGCGCGCACACACACACACATATATACTGTACATATACTGTGTATATATATATATATATATATATATATATATATATATATATATATATATATATATATATATAATATATATATATATATATGTATATGCATGTTTATACATATACATATATATATGCATATGCACGCATACGAATACACATGAATATGAATACGCCTCATACTAAAAAAAAAAAAAAAAATTAAAAAAATTCTCTGGGGCCCTCGATGAAATCTCTCACCTAACACACACGTGATATAACCCCAAAATAAAGCGAACAGTCACGTTCATCAACATTCATTTTATTCACACGGCTTTCATGGGAGCCTGAACACCTGAGGAAACTGATTAGACAGCCTCGTGGCCTCATTGGTCAATTGATAACAGGTATCAGGAAATTCCAACATGTACTAATTCGGGATTTCAGTCACAGTTGTATATATCATGTAGAATAATAAGTAGCAAGTGGGCGGAGTCCACTGTTTTATCTTGTATAATTATTCTTTACTGCTTATAACCCGCATTCGAATCATTCAGTCGTTTTATACACTGGTGTTATAACAACCACGTGATCGGCATATGTGTAATCTGATATATAAATTTAATGTAATAAAAAAAGATCTAAACATAGAAAAGTTAAAATATCAGGAAAAATACGTTAATGTGTGCATTCAGACTTCAAACGAAAATTGAGTTTATATTATAACAAATAATGTGACATCGATTAATTTAATATATATATATATATATATATATATATATATATATATATATATATATATATATATATATATATTAGACAGAAAGAGAGAGAGAGAAAAAATTTATGTATATGTAGATATATATATAAATAAAATTATTAATGATACTCTGGAAAACTTGAATTCTTGACTCAAAAAGCCATAAGAGAGAGAGAGAGAGAGAGAGAGAGAGAGAGAGAGAGAGAGAATGAAAAATCAACGAACAAGGAACCATTGCTTTAAGACATTTCGAAAATACCCTTTCAAGGAAACATACCCAATTACTAACGCAGAACGTGCCCGGTGACCAATAATTTGGAATATCCGGTTATCTGAACTTTGGTCTCCGTAAGGTCATCCGACACTAAAAACAAGTTGAGGATAATCGAGATAATCGAATAAACTCTGCATTTCAGAAGTATTACATCCTAAGATACCAAAAGGGGTAACTACATAACCTCCAGTGTCATTAAAATGATTAATGTGTAAGGATAATTACCTCTAAAAGCTTATAGTGCGTAGTGATTTGTTTGAAGAATTGTATAATTACACAGTCATTTCTACATAACGACGTACTGGTGAATAAATGTATAAGATTACATATAATACCATGTATTACAAGCATAACGAAGGACATATCATGTTGACTATCATTTAAATTAAAATTATCAATTTTAAAGACTCCTCTACTTCTTATTATATATATATAATATATATGTACACACATATATACATATATGTATGTATATATGTATATATATATATATATATATATATATATATATATATATATATATATATATATATATATATATATATATATATATATATGCCTGCACCCTAGCTTTGGCATTGACTCCCATGACCATCCGAGGCAGCATGGGCATGTGGCCAGCAACCTCACCCTAAGAAAATCAAACCTTAAAAAGTTGCGACAGACCTTAGGAGTCCTCTGTGAGAGTCAATGACTTACATCCACGTTCCGAGGACCAAACAAATTAAGATGGTGAGTGATTAAATTAAGGCACGTCCAGATTCGGCGTGTGACGTCATGAGGTCATGGGTCAGGTCCGGGGTCACGCAAAGCACAAGAGGGAAAATAATGTGTAAACTCTGGTGGGGTAACGATGCTTCATTCTAATTCATTCTCAGCAGTCACACAACTAAGGATCAGTCACCTGTTAATCTAAATGAGTCGAAGTAAATACCGACCTGCTGAGTTATTTCTTTCGGTAGGAACTGGACGCAAGTCATGGAAACAACAATAAATACAGATGTATACGTGAAAGAGATAAGAGAGGCTAAATGGCAGGTGAAAAAGTAGATGGAATAAACGAAGAAGATGAGTTAGACAGCTTCCCAAGGTCAACTCAGATATTCGGATAAAACACGACGAGGCAAAGTTCATTAACCACGATTACTGAGAATCTTAAGTTTCTCTTCTGGGTCTGAAGTTATTTAGCAATGATTTCCTTACAGAAATAACTTTATGCGTTGTATGCACAGACACGCCTACTTTCAATATTTAACAATAATGTCGGATGTGTTAAGTGTCCATTACCGTCAACAGGGTACAGAAAACAGAAATAAAATGAGATGAAATAATTATTTTAACTGCAGACATGGGGAACGATTACAAAATATCAACAAAATTAAACAACTACATAATATTGGTTTCAATTAACAATTACATGATACTTTCAGCATATTATCACTAACAGTTACTAACCAGAAATACGGACCATGCAAAAGTTATTTTAACTGCAGCCAAGGGGGACGATTACAAAATATCAACTAAATTAAACAACTATATAATATTGGTTTCAATTAACCATTACATAATACTTTAAGCATATTATCACTAACAGTTACTAAAACAACACCAATGCTCATAGCTAAAGGTTACCAAAAAGAACAACAAGGCTATAACCAACGTAATACAACAAAAACCAGTGAGAATTTATATTGCAAAACTAGAAAAATGTCTCTCTCTGGTATTCTAACAATGATAAGATCAAGCAACAAGATAGCTGTTCCACTCAGCCACTGCTTGTAAGAGCAGGAACGCAGTGAACATGACGATGATAAAGTCGAATTATTCTTATATTTTAATGCACCAAAGCACCATGAACGAGTGTATCATCTGCCCACAGCCGTCCTAAATTACCCACTTTTCCCACAGTTTGACACGCTTTCGCGCAACTAAACACCAGAACTATCTATATGACACCGTCAAATCTCTGGCTGTTAACATGAAGGAGGACAGATAGAGTGTCAGACAGCACGACGCCGACGCAAGAATATAATGAAATGAGAGAACGGTCTGGAGAAGATCGCTATGAAAGGCGAAAAATACACAGGTCAGCGCAACTTGACATAATAGGAAGTTAACAGAGTAACCGAAACGAACACTTCGATTAACTTGATGCAAAACAATGAAATGTGTCTATAATAACGCCAATATACAAGACAATCTGCTGAGAGAGAGAGAGAGAGAGAGAGAGAGAGAGAGAGAGAGAGAGAGAGCACTGCAGTACAATATAGTCAAATAATTTTATGAAATATTTAATCAAAAATTGGAAATGTAAAGAGCATTTTGGGTCTTTGAACACCAGTAGCTGCAAGTATTTATGTAATAATATATATATATATATATATATATATATACATATATATATATATATATATATATATATATATATATATATATATATATATATATATATATATATATATATATATATATATATATATATATATATACATATACTGTATATATATAACACATACATGCTCCATTCTTATTTTCCCAAACTGGAGGGGATGACACCAAATGGGTAAAATCTCTGAGACGTCGATAATGTCCCCACGACACGTCATGACCCCTGCAGCAGACGCTTACGCTCATTCTCAGGTGAGTAGATTTATGGAAGATAGATTGGGAGCATTCTTAGGTCCTAGCAAACCTGAGCCGAGAGCTGAATGTATACATAGACACACACACATACATAAGCAAAATATAAAGAGAGAGAGAGAGAGAGAGAGAGAGAGAGAGAGAGAGAGAGAGAGATGGACTCACAAACAGATGTACTACAAAACTGCCAAATCACCGTAAGAAATATTGCCAATCATTAGCATAAAAGCGCAAACGTGACTTACTCTCGTAAAACGTAGCACCTTAGGAGCTGCATGACTTGCAGTCCAGTTTCCATATTTGTAAGTCATGCCAGGCACCGGAGACCCACGATATTCGTCTGCAGTGGAGGTCGCCACGACCGCTCCGAATTAAGCGGGTTACGAGAGCAGACATGCATGTCCGACTATTCCATCTTTTCATGGCGGTGACCGACAGGATGGGAGATTGTGTCCAGACAAAGACAGATGAAAAGGGAATGGGGATAAAGAGAGAAGACCTTCTCCGAAAGATCACACTCACTTCTGGAGTACTGGAAGATCATAACGATACTAAGTTATGTATACCTTAGTTTTACCAGACAGCTTGCTCTAGTTCTGCGGATGGGGCGGTTTGGAAGTGACGATAGAGAAAATCGGCGTTATTATTATTGGTAAAATAGAGTTACCAGACCGCTAACCTGATTATCAGCTCTCACAAGGCTGGCCCGAAGGATTTGTTTTATTTGTCTTTTATATTCTGTCGATTCAATTACAATTTTCCAAAACCTTTATAATTGGATTACTTTCAAACGTGGAAGTTTCTGATAAAATTTCACTGATCGTTTTATTTCCTAAACCTGATGTTCGCTGCTCATTATACTTTGGACATTCACACAGTATACCGTATGTTTAATTGTTATTATTATTTTACATTATGAGCATTCAGGAACATGGGTATGTGGGTTACTGGGGTAGACCCATTTGCATTTTTTGTACTCTTACAGGAAACATATTTTGCTTGCTTTTTTTTGGCTTAATTACAGAAACGACATACATACAGGGGTTATGTTCCCTGTCATGGGAACATAACCCCTATTGCAGGGTCCCAGTGAGGTACAACAGTCAATGAATATAAATGTGCACCGTTAGATATAAATATCTAAATAAACAACATTTATTTTCTTGGTGACGCTTGATACTCGTAAGATGTTTTAATAGTTAATTAAAGAATAAATACGTAAATCTTAGTATATTAGATACTCAAAATCTATTCTGTATACCACTTAGAAAATCTCTTAATAAAAAAAAACAGATGTTAGCAAGATAAGAGAATCAGTAAATCAGACGCCATAAAAATCAATACATCAGTAAATTAGATTAATTAGTTATTTCACCCAAATATTAAGTACTTAATGCCCTTAGCTGTACCTATCTTAGGAGCTTATGAGTTTCATAATCTTACAAGTTACTGTGTACATGTAAAGTGTTGTAAGTTTGTCGCACACGTATCATACTTGATTCAGCAATTAGAGAACGGCGTGTTTTCTTTATTTTCTCTAAAGCCACCTATTTCGACCAGACGATTTTTTCTTTATTTTGCAGTTTAAAAAAAGACTCAGTTAGCAGAGTAATTCTTAATTTCCGATTAAATAAAATTAATTTTTCCCTCATGTGAAATGAGATTCTTTTCACACGATGAACGTTTTAGAATATTCTGTTTTTCCACTGGCGTAAAATTATCATGCCTTTACTGCGCGCAAGCTTTTAAACAGAAGAGAATACATTGTTGATACTTTCACTACAAAGAAAAATCTTAATTAAACGGACTTAAAATATAGACGCAGAGGAAATAAAAGTTAAAATTGTAATACTGGCAGAACACTTGCAAAAGAATCATTTAAAAATAAATAGTAAATATCAACAGAAATGTAAACTTTTGCAAAAAATTTTTATGAATCTGTCGAGCTTGTAAGTTATTTTTCAACGTTTTATTTTGAAAAATGAGTAAAATCATCTTATCAAGTCTTTCACTTCTCTGTTTCTTTCCAAAGCTGTAAACATTTTATTCTCGAATGAATTTTACTCTGAATCTTTTTTTCCCCAGTGGGGATTTTCTCATGATTTATTCGCTAGAATTAACATTATGTCTTCGATTAAATTACCCAGTTTATTCTGGCATGATTTCCAAAAAATAAATTTTATTTTGATTTTTTTCCCGTTGAAGATTTTCTCATAATTTATTCACTACCTTTAATTTTGTCTTCGGTTCAATTCCGTTGTTTGTTATCGTATTTTTCCCAAAAAGAAAATTTATTTCGATTTTTTTCCTGGTGAACATTTTCTCGCAATTTATTCGATTAAATTTCGCGGTTTATTCTCGCATTTTTTCCCACAAGTAAATTTTACTTCGACTTTTTCCTGGCGAAGATTTTCTCATAATTTATTCGCTACCGTTAATATTTTGTCTTCGATTAAATCCCGCAGTTTATTCCATCGTGATTTCCACAAATGAATTCATTTTCGATTTTTTTCCCAGTAAAGATTTTCTCATAATTTATTCGCTACCGTTATCATTATTCCACAAAGAAAATTTTCGATTTTTTCCGTGGTGAACATTTTCTCCTAACTTATTCACTACCCTTGCATTGTCTTCGATTGAATTCCGCAGTTTATTCTCGCCTGATTTCCAAGAATTTTTATTTCGAGTTTTTTTCCCGATGAGGACTTTCTCATAACTTATTCACTACCGTTCACATTATGTCTCCAATCAAAGTTCGCAGGTTACTCTCGCATGATTTCCAAGAACAAAATTTAATCGGATTTTTTCCCAGTAATGATTTTCTCATTATTTACTCGCCACCATTAACATTATTTTTCTCGGTGGAGATTTTCTCATAATTTATTAACTACCCTTATATTGTCTTCGATGAAATTCCGCAGTTTGTTCTCGCCTGATCTCCAAAAATAAAATTTCTCTAAATTTTTTTTTTCCCGGTGCGGACTTTCTCATGATTTATTCACATTTTATCTTCTATCAAATCCCGCAGTTTATTCTCCTAAGATCTCCCCGACTTCTTATCAAGGTGTTATGACCGGGTCCATGCCTTTCGTTCAAAAACAACACTTGAGAAGTAAGTGCTACAATTCGCTTGCGGCGGCGACGTCCACTTACCGACACCAAAGCGATTATCGGCGAGATTTTTTGTCCCGTCACGCCTACACCTTCATAACATTACCTGGAAAAAAAGAGAGAAAGATGTTTATTGAATCGCGCTAAAAGAAAAAGCTTCACTGCACACAGAACTAGTAGTGATAACTACATAATGTGACTAAAATGTTCGTTGTACAACAATATGGGATAATGGGGGGGGGAGGGTGGGTAGGGTTCTTGGGCAAGGGAGTAAGTCGTTAGACGAAAATGCTTGAAAAAAAAATAGTGAATCTTGTAAATATGACTTGAAAACAGGTCTTGTACGAAATCAAACAATCATAAGTTTATAACATATTTTTCTATGCATCCCGATAGAAATTTTTCATTATCATTAATGTTTAAATTACAACAGACCTAACTGATTTCTTGATAACATATATAAAACCAGCGTTGCAACGTTTATGGTCACTACGAAAATATGTTTTAGATATGGGAAACTCAGACTTGCTCAATAAGTACATAATTAATACTTTCGCCCAGTTAATCCATCAAATTGTATGCAAAAAAATTATAAAAACTGACGACTAATTGTTTCATTAGAGGGAAACCAATCTCCTCAACAACCCAATCACAAAAGTGATTAGACATCGCCCGAAGTCCATCTAACAAATTTCAGAAAGCATTTACATCGACTCAAAATAAACAGGTTCACTTCCTAAACTTATCACAATCACCGTTAGAACCAGAATGAGCTGACGATCGAGAGATAAAAACAAAATCAGGACCACTTTCGTGTTTTGATTTTTAATCATATCCGCATCGAAATAAACACATTCAGCTGTATTTATTCACAAGCATTAAGCTACGAAGGTCGTTTAGTATCCAATTCGCCCTACTTCGGGAATATCACCGAATGGGAATTATGACTGATAAGCGATTCGGTACCTGGGAGATTCGAACTCCCGACAATACCGATCGACGACTTTCAGTGACTGTCAAGAGAGGCATAAGTTGATATCAACCAACATCCAACATGACAGCGGATTGGTATGTTCGAAACACATCGCTGTTTATGAATTCATATATATACATATATAATTCGGAGAAGCAATACCTGGCTCACTGAAATCTTCTGATGGAAAGTGAACAAAGATTCGCACAGTCATCCCGATTGGACAATGGGTCTATTGAGTGTTGCATAACGAGGTTTATATCAAACTACGTACAAGTATGAAAGGTATGAATGGCCGAAGGACACCTTACTGACAAATCATCTTATTAATAATCATTATCGTTCGCACCTGAGGAACATCGACAGCCATTGAAATGTTCCTTGTGACTGAGGACGCTGTTAAGGAAATTGTGAAGCAATAATTCTTTCAACACTTCTTGAAAATCAAACCATATAACGAGAAGCGTTACAGATAACAGCGTCAGATCTTAGACTCTGTAATTCTAGAGATCAAATAGCGAACTTCCTGGTGGACAATATTTGCGAAAGAGATAGTCAACTATTTTCTTTTTTTAATCGAATCCAACTTGTATCGCCATTCCATCTTGTTAGTACAATCGATCAATCGGTCTATTCCAACAAATCAGTCTTTTCAATCTGACAACTGTAATGGAAGACTTGAAATGCCGACAATGTTTTTCTTTGACAGCATGACAAAGAAACATAAAGGAACAATAAATAGGATAAAATTGCGGAAATAAAATAGAATAAAATATTCATTTGTTACAAGATCACGATAAACACTAGGTAGGATACACATGAGAATCTAGCACCTAGTTTCAGATGATGGATTTATAGTAAGATTTTGAACTAAGAATTATCAACTTTTATGCAGGACTATACGTTAATTTCTATTTGCATCTGCATTACAAAGCATCAGTATAATTCCCTTATTATTATTATTATTATTATTATTATTATTATTATTATTATTATTATTATTATTATTATTATTATTATTATTATTATTGTGAGTAATAAAAATCCACAATTATATGGTAAATATATTACTAAGTAAAAAAGACTCGAACACTTGAACGGTATTCCTCATCAGTGTTAACGTTAAAATTATATGTACAATATATATATATATATATATATATATATATATATATATATATATATATATATATATATATATATATATATATATATATAACACTGATGAGGAACACCGTTCAGGTGTTCGAGACTTTGGTTCTTTTTACATAGTAATATATTTACTATATATTTGTGGATTTTTATTACTCAGATTTTTTTCACGAAACTGTGAATCTATTATTATTATTATTATTATTATTATTATTATTATTATTATTATTATTATTATTATTATTATTCACGAGTGCGCATTCTTGTGGCACAAGCCAAAATATCCATGAAATAAAAACCCATGATGAGAAGAGAAAACTAAAAATACACAGATAATAAATAAAAACACATCAGTGGATTGATGCTTCTTATGCAATTATCAGATGCTCTGGTAATTACTTTTTCCGACGTAACTGACATACAAGATCAGCATATGTATACTGCGTATGTATACACGATCTAATTACCACGAAGGCATTTTTTAGCAGTGCACACTTCAGCTTAAAGCAGATCCAGGAATTGCAAACAAATACATCGCATAAAAAAAAAAACAAGGAAATGGTATTTCAGCGCACTAATTAAACAACTACAGCAATAAAATGCATAAAGATATGCAATCGGGGGAAAAATGGAATTTTCGCAGAAATTTACATTCACGCACAAACGAAATTCGCGAATGTTTGAGGCTCGTAATTAGTTTAACAGGAAATAATTATTTCGGTGCGATCGTGAAATCATACAAAATGCATTTCGGTGTGTTTGCCAGCCATTACTTTCACACAAAAGTCCTGTAATTCGTTTGGGAAAAATGTAATTCTCTTTCCTTTTTGTGACCCTCCAAAAAAAAAAAAAAAAAAATTAGAAACGAATATCTGGTGAAATCCATTAAATGGTTCAATTTTGCTGATGGTGTCCAAAAAGTATTTTTTTTAAACCAATGTTTTGTTTGTAAGTGGTGTTGCTATATGACTTTAAAGCGTTATAAACCGTCGCTTTATTTTGTATGACATGTTGCTGTTGATGCATGATCGTTATATCTTAATAATAATAATAATAATAATAATAATAATAATAATAATAATAATCATCATCATCATCATCATCATAATGTTAATGATGTTCGACATATGCTGTTTATGTATGATCGTATTTATCTATATCTTGATTTAATAATAATAATAATAATAATAATAATAATAATAATAATAATAATAACAATAATAATTACAAATACACTTGCATCAATATGGATTTTTTTTACCATTTTAGTGACTCGTGTGAGTAATGAAATTTTTTTATTGAATAATAATAATAATAATAATAATAATAATAATAATAATAATAATAAAATAATAATAATAATAATAATAATAATAATAATAATAATAATAATAATACTTTGACGCCGAGTAAACATACTCCCGGAATGATAACATCATTATGGCAACTAATGTACAGACTTGAAAATATATTTCTCAGAAGCTTAAAATCACTTGGACAGAAGATAACTTCAGGATAAATAAAGGTTAAACTAGAAACACACAAGATCCACATAAATAATAATAATAATAATAATAATAATAATAATAATAATAATAATAATAATAATAATAATATTAATAATAATTATTATTATTATTATTATTATTATTATTATTATTATTATTATTATCATAGTAATAAACATTCCCTAAGTACAATATTTGTACGTGTAAAAAAAATGAAAACAGCCCAGGTAATTAAAGTGTACAAAAAATATATATAATATAAAAATAGCAAGATGGTAAACATACACAAACACATTCAAACAAAGGAACATTAAATTAAGAATAAGCCAGGGAAAACAAGAAAAATACATCAAGTACAAAAACCCTACAAAAAAAAACTGTCACCAGCATACAGTAGCTTCAGGTAAACGATCAGGCACCCTGCTCCGACACCCTCATATGTTAATTCACCTGTATTGTCGGGGCAAAGGCCCTTTGAGGCGCTCTCTCTCTCTCTCTCTCTCTCTCTCTCTCTCTCTCTCTCTCTCTCTCTCTCTCTCTCTCCTTCCCAAATTTCTGTTCCCTCTTATACTGTTCCTTTTCGTCTCCTTGTGTTTTTACTTAAGAATGCATTTTTGTCTAGTGTTCTCCTTTAAAATAATATCATTCCTAATTGAAGACTATGAAGAACAGTCACGTTCTTTCAAGATGAAAGATAAAATAAGATCATTTTTCTTGAGTGTAAATCTTGATATATTGCTAAAGATACACTGTAAATCCTTAAGCATTACGAGGACCTATGTTCCTCATCGTCAGGAGGACAGTATTCATTGTAAATCTGAATGATTTCAAGTGTATCTTTAGCAGCGTATAAAGATTTAAGATTTACACTCAAGAACAAGTAAAAAATGCGCCGAAGCAAAAGAGTTTTCTGTACAGCCGCTACAGCGTATAATCAAGGCCACCGAAAATAGATTTATCTTTCGGTGGTCCCGGTATAATGCTGCATGAGCCGCGGGCCACGAAACTTTAACCGAGGCCCGGTGGTGGCCTGTCCTATATCGTTGCAAGGAGCACGGTTATGGCTAACTTTAACCTTAAATAAAATAAAAACTACTAAGGCTAGAGGGCTGCAATTTGATATGTGTGATGACTGGAGGGTTGATGATCAATATACCAATATGCAGCCCTCTAGCCTCAGTAGTTTTGAAGATCTGAGGGCGGTCAGAAAAATATGCGGACGGACAGACAAAGCCGGCACAACAGTTTTCTTTTACAGAAAACTAAAAAGGGGCTTATTTATCCCCGTCATTCCGTTCCGTGGAATCCTGCTTTGCGAGTTAATGACATCTCTTACACTTGTTCCAATATGGATATTGATACGAGACATACACGATGGTTTCATATTACGATAACCACGGTAACTCACAAACGTACTTAAAATTCCACAGACGTATAGCTCTTTCACACACGCCTAAGTAACTTAATATTCCACAAACGCAGAATTCTTGTGGAATCATTGATTGGTTGTACTTGCAGTATGTATCCTCAGTGACCCAAAAATAAAAAAGATCATAGGATTAAAATAAATCAGTTTATTTTCTTCTTACTTTTGGTATCACCTTCACAAAAGCAAATTCCTCTCGTATCCATGTGTGTACCGTACATTATAAAATATAGAACCTACTTATTCATATGCAAGTATTTTCACATAAAAAAAACATATAGTCTTGTTTACTTGGATCTATTTCCTCATTATATTACATTATATATATGTATATAAATACACATACATACATATATATAAATATAATATATATATTTATATATACACATGTATATATATATATATATATATATATATATATATATATATATATATATATATATATATATATATATATATATATAATTTATAGACCGTACGTTGTTAATGGACATGCGCCTGGATTGACATAGAGCAAAAGAGTGGGGTTATGGATCACGAGAAAGCTAGACAGCTAACTTCTTCTTAAGCTGGCCTTATGCCAGCCCGAGCTCTGCAGCCCGTAATGCGTACAGATCACAAATACAGAACTTATACTCATTCGTTCTTAGTCTTTGAAACAGCTGAAGCTCTTGAAGACGTAAAGTCATGCATATAAGAGTGTAATCTTGTATTATCCTATAAACTCTTACGATTTTTTTTATAATTCTCTGAAATAAATAATAACTGAATCGACCCACACACGGAATATCTGAAAACCTCCAAATCACTGAAACTCAACTGGCAACAGGATAATCAACAGCGATCTTCGAAGGCACAGGACGAAAGAGCTGATATATTTCCAAAGGTCGTCTCGACGCCAAGGCTTCAATTACCGAAACCTAGAACCGGGGTTTATTTAAGGCAACACTCCACATCTGAAGGATGTCGCGGCACTTTGATGTCAAACACTTGACTCACAGATTGTGCTGGGATCACATCTTTATTAACTGAGCTTGCTTCGCTTCTCCTGCTTCTCTTGGACAAGGAGATTCTTTCGGACAAAAAAAAAATAAATAAAACAATAAGAATAAAATAAAATAAAATAAAATAAAAAAATGAATAAATAAATAAATAAAAAAACAAAATTTGAGGTCTTGTTTTAATTCAAAATTCGTAGACTCGAAATTCGTCACAAACCTCATATGACTCGGAATTCCTCACAAACTTCCTCATATGGCTCGGAATTCCTTACAAACTTCCTCATATGACTTGGAATTCGTCACAAACTTCCTCCTATGACTTGAAATTCCTCACAAACTTCCTCATATGACTCGAAATTCCTCACAAACTTCCTCATGTGACTCGAAATTCGTCACAAAATTCCTCATGACTCGAAATTCCTCACAAACTTCCTCGTGACTCGAAATTCCTCACAAACTTCCTCATGTGACTCGAAATTCGTCACAAACTTCCTCATATGACTCGAAATTCGTCACAAACTTCCTCATATGACTCGAAATTCGTCACAAACCTCCTCATATGACTCGAAATCCGGCAAAAATTCTTCATTTGATTCGAAATTGGAATGACTCGAAATTCGGCACAAATTTCTTCATATGACCCGAAACTCTGCAAACCTTCTTCATATGACCTGAAATTCAGCAAAAATTTCTTCGTGACTTGAAACTCAGGACAAATTCTTTGTAGGGCTCAAGATTTGGAAAACGAAAAAACACTTACCTAAGATTTGGAAAACAAGTCTTCAATAAACACACACACATATCTATCTATCTAATATATATATATATATATATATATATATATATATATATATATATATATATATATATATATATATACACACACACACACACACACACACACACACATATATATATATACATCGTCTCACTTGTTAATAACGTTAATGCTTGCAAGTCAAGTCAACTGGAAAGTTCAGAATTAATGATTGAATACTGAGAAAAACCTATTCATAAGATACCGGAATGTGATGCAACGTTCAATATTCAAATTGTTTAATGTACATTCCGCCTTTCACCTTCGTTTCTCAATATTCATTAGTTCATCTATTTTTCTCAGTACTTAATCAATCTCATACTTCCTCAATACGTATTCATGTTTTATGATTACATTACTAAATTCAATTTTCTGTCATTTTTTTTAATCATGCCATTTCAAATATTAGCGTGTTTTTCAATTTTTTCTTGAGAATTGGTTTATCAAACATTTCGTTAGTAGTTAATCCAAGTTTTTTTTTTCAATTACATGACGAAGGAATGTTAAATTTATTTTTCAATCACCTCTTTTATTTTCCTCAATGGACCAGTCAGTAAAAAGTAGCGGTGTTCACAAGAACGTTGCACTTTTTAGAAAAAATTCTTTAAAAACTATAAGATCTGAATTTTGAAGGCACCTGATTATCCGCATTTAAAAACAGACCAATCTTCACCATTTATTTCAGTGCAAATATCAGATTTCGAGAGAGAGAGAGAGAGAGAGAGAGAGAGAGAGAGAGAGAGAGAGAGAGAGAGAGAGAGAGAATCTGCTATACCCAAATCCTAGAGGGAGAGGAGGATTCAACTTTAAAAAAAATGTGTGGAGAGGGAGAGGGGATGGGGGATCTTTGGTTAGTTGAACTTGCAACAAACTTGAAGAGTCTGATGCGAACGGCAGTTGGTCACAATGAGGCCCAAAAGCTCAACGAACTCTCAGTTTAAATCTGAAAATGTGAACCCTTATTTTTTCAAGATGGAATTTCAAGATAATTTCTTATGGTGCAGGAGAATGTGATTTTGCCCACGAATATGCAAATTAAAGATGAGCAGCTTTGAAATTAAATAATTCAGGAAATACAGAGGACACAAGTGAATGCCACATTCTGGAAGACAATGGAGTGAAAGACTGGTCAGATCGGTTGACCAGTGTGTTTGTGATTTCACATAATTTACCTGATGAGATTTCTACAGAAGATTTTCATTTCTTAGTTCATCATATGCTATAAAATATAAATGAATTAATTCAAATATATCAATTGCACTATCAACCTCAGCAAATCACATTTCTGTAGCGGTTTTTCATTTCTTGACACGTCAAAGTTATTACTGTCAAAAACGTAAAAACACAAATCTCAAACTATCTAGAGCAATATCAACCCCGAAAAAACTCCAACGAGAATTATACGAATTCTTCCAACCCTAAAATCCACAACGACCGAAGAACGAGCAGACAAAAAAACAGGACTACTCCACACGCTAACATTTCCGAAAGGTCTCGCATTACGATTTCATGGGATCCTGCATAAGGCCTCATTCTGATTTCATAAGATCATGCTGCTGCTGCTGCTGCTGCTGCCGCGATTCGATTCCCATCAACAGGAGTTCGACCATTTAATCTTTTCCAGTTTCAGTCGCCCGGGGGGATAGCACGAGCGTCATTGCGGGAATAATCTATGAGGACTCCAATTAATGAACAGGTTTTGGGATGAAACGTTCAGAATTCTTGTGACTTTCGTCGCATTATTGATTAATCATAGGGATTATCCTATTAAGTCGTTTTTGTATGAAGCCCAGGCGGGTCTGCCCATTCTCTCCTTTATATAATTTCAGCTCTCTAGCCTCAATGACCGACGGGTAAATTACTTAGCAATATATGAGTACGGAGATTCTCAATGCTATTTTCTTATCGGCTTCTTCACCTCCTCATGCAAATATTTATAATTGTGTCTCTGTCTATCTGTCTGTCTGTATTTGTTAGCAACATATCCCACGAATAGTTACATAGACTCTGATGATTATTCTGTGAGAATAATCATCAGAGGCTCGAGATAATTAACTGTTGGAAAACTCAGCCCAGAGTTGACAGTGTGATGGATTAAAAAACAATCGCCCATCACAAAAGAAGTGGACGACCAGCACTTAAAAGCTTTGCAACTGGGCTATTAGGACCGTGCCATCATTTTTATAAAAGTTCGTCGGCTGTGTATTTTCAGTGCATGCATTCAATGCCGAAGGCCTTGCCGGAGATAAGTAGTCTTACAACAATCCGGTGCGCAACAGATATTTCCTACTTTTCATTTTTATTAATATTTAATTTTTACGATTTCTTAAATTTCTTTATTTTCTCCAAATGTTTTCTTTAACATAGAACACACTGAATATGATTTCCCTAAATGAGTGAAGGGTTTGCAACTAGACTAAGGTTGTCACACCTAAACTAAATACCCTCGAAACTTTCTGAAACATTAACCAGATCTGGTTCGGAAAGACAACAGCATTATAAAAAACCTGCTTTCAATAATAACCCCTCTAAATATAAATTCTGAATTTCCTACATCGGACACGTCCCCTGAACGAGAATAAGCAATGCGTTTTTTCCCAGGATTTTGGGGTCAACTCAAAGGGAAAACCATCCTGACGCAAGAGCGTGCGCATCTGATCATTACATATGCCAGTAACGTTGAGTATATAATGGGTATTAGGCAGACAATAACATCCACTGGTAAAGCATTCATTATAATGAAATTGTCAAGAGTTCCACCGTTTCAACTTGTCTTCTGCTCCGTCGTTAACGGATCTCACTGCACGTTAATATTATCCCATGATCTTATAATATAATGAACTTGTCAATTGACTGCATGTTAATATCATTCCATCTTGTTAATGGATCTGACTGCACGTTAATATTATCCCATGATCTTGTTAATGGATCTGACTGCATGTTAATATTATCCCATGAATTTGTTGCTGGATCTGACTGCATGTTAATATTATTCCATGAACTTGTTAATGGATCTGACTGCATGTTAATATTATCCCATGAATTTGTTACTGGAATCATGTTAATTAATGAACTTTTTAATGGAAATACATGAAAATATTATCCCATGAACTTCTTAATGGATCTGACTGCATGTTAATATTATCCCATGAACTTGTCAATCTTAATAAGCAAAATACTTCAGAGAGTAGAAGCATATTCTTTAATAACATGCCAATGTAAAACTAAATCCCTCTAAACTCGATGTATATTTATTTAGCAAAGAACTGAGTAAAGGGAACACATAAATGTTAATAAATAGCAAGGAACTCAAGGTACTCAACTAAATTTAACCAATCTAGGTAGATGTAAACCATCTCCCCCTCCCCCGCCCCAACAACCCACATGGTCAACCCTGGGGAGCATCATTCATTGAAGAGTAATGGGGGAGTGGGGGGGGAGGTGAAGTGAGGAGGAGGAGGATGATGTTGCAGTGAAATGGAAAAAAGACTTTAGTTAATTATTGACGAACAGGATGTTCCAACACAGTAATAATTTGTTCAATCCGTTCAGTGTATATCCCACCAATGATCTTTTTACCAGATCAATTAATAATTATTTTTCATCGACACCCACAAGTCTTGTCCAAAAGATATATCAAATTTTATAATAATCTAAACATGATGATAACTTTCCTTATGATGTTGCCCATGATAGTAGGCTCTATTAGGGTGACCCCGGCCCCCTTAAATCTACGATGATTATTTTTATAAAATAAAATTCTTGACAGAAATTTAAGGTTGCTTTAGTGAAGTTACAATAAATTAGCATTACTCGATAGTCTTGGTTGGGAAAAATATTTATACTGCGGCATTCTGTTTATTCTTCATATACCTTTTTATAGGAATGGAATGGAACATGAAATTTAGGCCAAAGGCCAAGCGCTGGGACCTATGAGGTCATTCAACGCTGAAAGGGAATTTGAGAGTAAAACGATTTTAAAGGTGTAATAGGAGGAAAACCTCGCAGTTGCACTACGAAACAATTGTTAGCAGAGGGTGGAAAGTCAGATGGAAGAAAGGGAATATGAACGGAGGTACAGTAAAAAAAAATGAAAGGGGTTGCAGCTAGGGGCCGAGGGGACGCTGCGAAGAACCTTGAGTACTACCTACAGTGCACCGCGTGACGTACAGAGACGACACTACCCCACTACGGGGTATACCTTTGTATATACCTTTTTGTCTCCTAATACATTTTATTCTCAATACTGGATTCTTGTTAGTGGCGTCAGTAAATGAAGCAAATTGTATCAGGACGAAGTCAAAGAAAAGCCACCACCACCACCACCACCAAAAAAAAAAAAAAAAAAAAAAAAAAAAAATAAAATAAAAAAAAAAAACGAACTTTGATTATTCCCACTTCGGTCCTTTGAGCGAAGTGCATCGCTTTTTCGTATTGAATGTTTCAGATGACAAAACCTCAACTACACGTTTTTCTTTTACGATTATTTGTGTATATATAATAATAATAATAATAATAATAATAATAATAATAATAATAATAATAATAATAATAATAATAATAATATTATTATTATTATTATTATTATTCAAAATGTACAAAACTGGAAAAATCTAAAAGACCATTAACTAGCATAGAGAAACCTAGGAACAAAACGGCGCTTGTTTAAAGCGGAATAACAGTCTCTCCTAAATGTACAAGCACTGCCATCACTACGACCGCCAGCCAGGTGAACCAGTCCGCAGTTTTAAAGTATAATGAATACCGTGCATCTCTAATTTGGTAATGTGACCTCACGGCACCCTAAAGGAATGATGACTTTTTGCAGAAGAAGTTGCACGCACTACCTGTTCTGGTGCAAATAGATCATGGAGACTGGAAACTACCATTAAGAAAAATTTTTTCTTAAGGAGGCT
This sequence comes from Macrobrachium rosenbergii, assembly GCF_040412425.1. Classification (NCBI taxonomy): domain Eukaryota; kingdom Metazoa; phylum Arthropoda; class Malacostraca; order Decapoda; family Palaemonidae; genus Macrobrachium; species Macrobrachium rosenbergii. The sequence goes on along the minus strand of NC_089787.1, from coordinate 29,456,351 downwards.
ACTGGCATCCAGATATGTCACTCAAGGGAATGCAAAAGTCTGAAACATGTGGCGTCAGTACATTAGCATCAATGCCTAGTGTTCTGACAGTATCATATAATAGCTGTGTTTTTCACGTTTTGTACACAGGCACAGCTTGGAGTCCATTGTAACCTTTAGCATCTAACCATAATCAGTCTCATCAAAAGAGGTATGACTTTTGCAAAGAGAATCATGGGGTGGGAGCAAAATACAAGGTCGGTTACTTAATCTAGTCTTAGTTTTTATAGAGTCTAACCTCAAACACCCCTGACTACACTACTTACTGATCCATATATCTGTTAAGACTAGCAACATCAAATCCCACTGATGGATAGCATAACTGCAACAAGAGTTGCATTATCTGCACAATATTATCTTACTTTGAATATGTAAACGTGTTACTCCGTGACCCAACATTACCAGAACAATCTTTGGATTATTTAGGAATCTTAAGCTATTTGTACCATCTTCCTGGGCAATAAATATCGAGACATATCCTCTACGCCCTTCGGCAGGAGAAGGAAAGAGGAGAATTTGGGTCAAAACCAACAGGAGGAGGAATGCGACCTTTAGGGATGATCAGGAACTCCGTGAGACCATAAAACATGCATTCGCCGACTACCAAGGAGTTATGAGAGAGAGAGAGAGAGAGAGAGAGAGAGAGAGAGAGAGAGAGAGAGAGAGAGAGAGAGAGAGAGAGAGAGAGAGATTTCATTTGCACAGTGAGTCATAGACCTGTCCGTCAGCTCTTCTGGTTTCTACCGGTTTGAGTGATTGATTGAGTGATTGACATTTTACCTAGCGTTGCAACAACGGCTGCAGTAGACGACTTTCCAAGATATTTCTGTTTAATTCATCTATGAATTTATTCCTCCTGAAAACAACCACCAAAAATGGTCAGTGATACTCATGATAGATGGACTAACTTAATCGTAAGTTGGCATTAAAAACTAAACTTTACTGACGCAACTAAAAAAAAAAAAAAAAAAAAAAACTCTTGAGAAACTCACCAACAATCTTACTGTAACGAAGTTTTACCACGCAAGCTTCCGTTTTAAGAACTACTATTGATTTATGCACAGAATCTGCATTATTTTGCAATTCGGTATGAACACTCATGCCTCTCTTAGCGAAGAGATATGACACAAGAACGTTTACCCTTTAAAATGTTGTAACTGTATTTAATTGGACTTATACCAGTACTAATTCTTGCCCAGATGGCAGCCAAAGAAAACAAGTAAAATATGCGCCGAAGTTTCTTCGGCGCAATCGATTTTCTGTTCAGCGTATAATCAAGGCCACCGAAAATAGATCTATCTTTCGGTGGTCTCGGTATCGTGTTGTATGTGCCGTGGGCAATGAAACTTTACCCATGGGCCGGTGGTGGTCTGGCCTTTATCGTTGTCAGACGCATGATTATTGCTAACTTTAACATTAAATAAAATACAAACTACTGAAGCAAGAGGGTTGGAATTTGGTATGTTTGATGATTGGAGGGTGGATGATCAACATACCAATTTGCAGCCCTCTAGCCTCAGTAGTTTTTAAGATCCGGGGGCGGACAGAAAAAGTGCGGACGGACAGACAGAGCCAGAAAACCAAAATGGAGTTTATTTAGAACAATCTTAACATTCTTAAATAGACGGCTTATTTAGAATATAATCTTAATATTCTTAGGACTTACGTCAAGTCCGACAGCACCACTGACTTTCTGAAGTTCTGTGATGCAAAGTTCCATTCGTTATTATGAAGCTGCGGATAAGGTTGGAATCAGGCACTCACAATTCCTCAGTCATAAACATTCTTACTCTGGCTCTCAGAAGGTAAAGAGAAACGGCTCGACTGACTTCACAGAGAGAGAGAGAGAGAGAGAGAGAGAGAGAGAGAGAGAGAGAGAGAGAGAGAGCCAGAGGACATACATATATTTATAAAGGAACTGAAATCTACATATTTTAGAACAAAGTTTCAGTAAACAACTTTGATAATGATAAAGATAAACCAAGTTTCTCAGAGAGAGAGAGAGAGAGAGAGAGAGAGAGAGAGAGAGCCCGCAGCCATACTGTATATATAAAGGAACTGAAATCTACATATTTTAGAACAAAGTTCAGAGGATAACTTTGATAATGAAAAAGAAAAACCAAGTATTGAGAGAGAGAGAGAGAGAGAGAGAGAGAGAGAGAGAGAGAGAGAGAGAGAGAGAAATTAAAATAATGAATCTTGCAGAGTAGTACCGCACTGAAACAACTTACAAACACGTGATAATTACAAGAAACTAAGATTAATAAAAAAAAATTGGAGCTGAGAGAGAGAGAGAGAGAGAGAGAGAGAGAGAGAGAGAGAGAGAGAGAGAGAGAGAATCAAAATAATGAACCATGTAGAGCAGTGTTGCACTGAAGCAACTTAGAAACAAGCGATAACTAATAACAAAAAATAGGAGCTTCCAGAGAGAGAGAGAAAGAGAGAGAGAAAGAGAGAGAAAGAGAGAGAGAGAGCTAGCTCACGGAACCCCGCTCCTCATCCAGAACCTTCCCCCACCGCTATCTGGCTTAATCTGCGCTTCTTCTCCGAATTTACTTCGCAGGAATCCTCGTAAAAAAAATAATAATAAAAAAAACAGACACCTGAAACATTAATCAAGCTGACATTAAAAGGCCCGCGCTGTCTCTCTCATAATTCACCGCCGGATCTATTATGCATCGGATCCATTACGTCTGACATTCGGGTTCTCCCAGAGGCGTAATTTAGCTCATCACACACTCCCAAAAGACGGGCAATAAACGACGGTCATGTAAATCATGCAAGCAGGAAATTACCCAAACAACCAAGGCTCCATTTCACGAATTCAATTACATCCAGGCAGGCGTCAGTCAAGGTGGGGGCTTATACTTCAACTTTCCTCACCTCAGAAGGGTCAGGCAAAACAAGGAATTAAACCGAACTCAGTCAGATGCGATCGAGCTTCTTCGAGAGTCGCTGATGAATTAAGTAGCAGATTCGGCATTATGGATGTCTGACCTTAGCATGAGTCAAGAACTTTCTAGGTATTCATTTAATTTTTTTTTTTTTGTGCATCACTAAAATTCCTTCAAATACAGTTTTTTTTTCGACATTTCATCTGGTTTTATTCTACCTTCCAGCGCTTAATGCAGTTCCTCATTCCAGAGCTTGGGTTCACTTTTCCAGATATTTATCAAACTGTTCTCTCTTCCAGAGCTTGATAAATCTATTCCACTTTCCAGAGTCTAATTAAGTTGTTCTTTCTAGAGTCGAATAACGTACGTTCTTCTAGTTATCCTTTATACTTAACCAAGTTATTCTCGCGTCCACAACTGAATTCAGTCCTCATTCTTTCCTCAGTTTTATCACGTTTTATCTTGCCAAAAACTTAATAAAGTCATATTGCTTTTCAGGCCTTAATCCAGCCCATTCCAAACATTAATCCAGTCCTTTCCAGAGTCCTTCTGGAAACAGTACCTTCGTTTTTCCATGCATTTTCAGAGCCACTGGAAATAACCTAACCAATTACGCACACATACACACACGCCAACATATACGTAATTCGTCCGCATCCATCAAAACCATCTACTTGTTACACCAACGGAGGATAACAAGGAGTGAGTTACCCTTTTAAACCCCACGCAAAATTACATGCCATAAAAACCCACTTGGCACCATCAACACTCCTCTAGCGTCGTCGTAATGGTACAAGAAGAGAAACGCTGTAAAACAAAGGTGCAGATAAATGGACAGATGGACGGACATACCGACGACAACGCCACAACAAACATCTAAACAGCTTGACCACAGCATCTTGTGCCCTATTAAATGCAGCCGCAAAGAAAATGGGATTCACTACAATACAGTTAGTTCGTCGATCCAGAACTCTTTCCTCTACTTCCGTGGGTTCCTGTCTTTTTTGCCGAATTGATTCGAGTAATACTGTATTTGTAGTTTTCAGTCTATAAGTTAGAATCTATTCTTCTTATCTGTACTGAGATAATCATCTTTTTTTTTTTTTGCATATGCGTGTATCTTATTCTGACAAAAATATATGTACTGTAATAATCAATTGTTTTGTTTTTTCGGCATATGAGTTCATCTTATGCTGGAAAACATATATGTGCTGTAATAATCATTTGTTTTTGTTTTTTCTGACAAAAATATATGTACTGTAATAATCATCTTTTCTATTTTTTCTGCATATGCGTGTATCTTATACTGACAGAAATATATTTACTGTAATAATCATCTTGTTTTTTTTTGCATATGCGTGTATCTCATTCTGCCAAAAATAATAAACATTTACATATCCTCAAAATCTGTAGCATTCTGAGAACAGATCTCGTCTATCTTTACTTAACTGTCTTACCTCCGGTACCATGAGAGCTTTAAACACAACCTTCTGTTTTCCAAACGTCCTAAGTGAGCATGAAGCGAACCACTTACACCAAGTGGATCACTATAATTACGAACTACAAGAGCTGTGTGGACGTGGAAATCACCATCTTAATTCGCAATGCATTTCTAGGAGCGCACATGGACAGACCTAAATAAAATGAGAAAATTACTGCTATTACGCTCTATAAAATACAATGGAGATGAGTGGAAGACATTTCCCCCTTAGTTATGAAACTGTGCTTAAAAACGCGCATAACAATTTGTCGTAATGCCTTGGGAAGATGCTTATGGGAAATCGCTTCTCTGGTATTTAGGAATGCAGAAATTGGATGAACACAGCCTTACCTATTGAAAAGGAAAAAATTACGTTTTGCATAACAAAGAAACAGGAGAGGAAAAATCAAGAAATTGCAAGAATATGTTTAAGAGCCACATCTAAACAGTCTTAAAAGGATGTCCTCTTATAGATATACGTAATTGATTATACATTTTAAAGGAATTTTTTTTTTAAGACATCCAAGCATCGATGGGTCCTTGTTATGCCAGATTTTTAATTGAGCTCCTCTTCAGGCTTTTGTCAGAAATAAGAACCATATCACCAAACAATTATGACCAGTTTTGAACAAGCAGCAAAAATTCTAGTCAGGACCGTAAAATCTGTAGTTGAAAAAAAGCCTTAATCAGACCCCATGGTACTCAATTATAATCACGATTACACTGGTAGCCAAGAGCTTACTGGAACACTGAGGTGACTTGATAATATAGCATACTAAAACAAGTAAAAAATGCACCGAAGTTTCCTTGGCGCAATCGAGTTTTCTGTACAGCGAATAATGCTGTAAGAGACGCGGCCCATGAAACTCAGCCACGGCCCGTGGAAGCCTGTCCTATAAGGTTCCCAGACGCACGATCATCGTTAACTTTAACTTTGAATAAAATAAAAACTAATGAGGCTAGAGGGCTGCAATTTGGTATGTTTGATGACTGGAGGGTGAATGATCAACATACCAATTTGCAACCCTCTAGAATCAACAGTTTTTAAGATCTGAGGGCGGACAGAAAGTCCGGACAGAAAAAGTGCGGACGGACACACAAAGCCGTCACAATAGTTTATTTTTCCAGAAAACTAAAAACCCTAGAGGGTATTCCTCCAACAGTTACTTCAACATTAAAGTCTCAAATGATTCGAGTGATACTTGTGATGAGCTGAACCTACAGTAGTAGCAGGGTTTAATAAGCTCACTGTTCGAAAAAATGTCCAAGCACCACCCTGAGATCACGGAAGAAAGCTCTTGTGTTCAAATGCTACAAATGGAAAATATATTATGCAGAGAAGCAGACTCTTTGAATTTGTGGTCAACACAAGAACGTTTGCAGTAGGTAACATCTGCGCTAATGCAAAAGCAGAAGAATGCGATTGCAGTGGTGATTCTCAAGGAAAGAGTTAATATATTATATATATATATATATATATATATATATATATATATATATATATATATATATATATGTGTGTGTGTGTGTGTGTGTGTGTGTGTGTGTGTGTGTGTGTGTAAGTAAATGTAATTCAATCACAATCACTGAGCATAATCCACTTAATAAATATAAAATGATACCTCAGTTACACAGTGTCTATACACTACTCATTGTTAGCTATACTACAGCTATATAATACCAACATCACGTCACATTCGCTTTTCTGACGGCTACAGGGTAGAATAAAAATGAAAGATCTTCCTGCTACAGCATTTCCAATGATTAAATTCATATGCAAGAAAAAATTTTTTCGAAAAAAATTTAATAAAAAAACTCTTTCAATGTTCCGATATGCATGTTCTGCAAAGTCTGGCTAAGGTATTCAAAGCTGAAAATAGTAACAAAATAACAAAAAAAGGCATCCACTCACGTATATGTATGCAAGTTCAGACATAAAAAAAATCTCTCTCTCTCTCTATATATATATATATATATATATATATATATATATATATATATATATATATATATATATATATATATATATATGTGTGTGTGTGTGTGTGTGAATAATTATCCATCCATATATATATATATATATATATATATATATATATATATATATATATATATACTGTATATATACATATACACACATATGTATATGTACATACATACACACATACATACAGACCCTTTACTCACTACAAATCGGATATCAACCTCACCCATATCAAAAGTGACCACCACCAAGAGCATCATCATCACCACCATTATCATCATCATCATCATCATCATCATCACATCCACTGTCGTCACCTCGCATCACCACAAGCTTCCTCTCGCCGCCGCAACAACCTTGCTCTCTCACTCACTCAAGTCGAAGCCCATCTGTGCGCGCCAGCTGACACACTCCATCTGTCTGAAGATGACCCAGAAAGCGCGTGCACGCTCCGAGACTTTCCTCTCTCTCTCTCTCTCTCTCTCTCTCTCTCTCTCTCTCTCTCTCTCTTGCTTGCTTGCTTGCTTGCTTACGTGACGGGCGACACGCCGGATTAGCATAGCCGCTCTGTTGATGGTGACCTTTGAGGAGGTTGTTGGGGGGGGGGGTGCCAACACTAGCCCTATGCACAATGGGAATCTAATCTTCTCTGTGATTTCCTTTCTGTGTCAAACAAATTGGAATTGGAATTGGAATATAGAATTTAGGCCAAAGGGCAAGAGCTGGGATCTATGAGGTCATTTAGCGCTGTAAAGAAAATTGAGAGTAAAGGTTTGAAAGGTGTAACAGGAGGAAAGCCTCGCAGTTGCACTTTGAAACAATTGCTGTGATAAGGTGGAAAGTAAGATGGAAGAAAGAGAATATGAAAGGAGGTACAGTAAAAGGAATAAAAAGGGGTTGCAGCTAGGGGCCGGAGGGATGCTGCAAAGAACCTTAAGTCATGCCTACAGTGCACCGCGTGACGTGCTCTGAAAGCACTACCCTCTTACGGGGTCGTATAAATTGGTTTCCGGTAGCATATAACTTTCTTCCAATTATTACTTAACTTTCTTTCTTTCTGTGACGAGGAAACTTTGCAGCATTAATTTTCGTGACGTAACTTTTATTTGCCAGTGAGAAAATTTCCTTCATTGTCAAAACTTTTAATTTTTGTGGAAGCCATACTTTTCCCAGTGATTAATATTTTTCTTTGAAGCGACGTAAAATTTGTTCTAGAGACAAAAAAAAATCCTTGATAATTAGGCTTTCTGTCAGTACCAAAGAAACTTTTTTCCTTGAGGAAAAATATTTTTTTCCACTTAAAAAAGCTTTTTCTAGTGGGATGTAAACTCTTCCCGTGACAAGTAAACCTTGCTTCTGATACCGAACACACTTTCTTTGGTGACAAATAACCAGTTTTTTTTTTTCACCAGCTAACACATCTGACGTGGATTTAATCCGGATTTTGGCTTCGTTTTCGTGTTACTTCGTTAATATTTCCCATTTTTACGTTTCTAATCATATTAGGGAAGAAGATTTCACTAGGGTGTATCTTATTTTAGAAAATTTTCCTTGTAAATCATCAACATTTTACAAATTACTGGAGTAAAAGTCCTGAACAAACCTCACGGAAAAACAAAAACAAAAAAATAAATAAATGAAAAAAAATAAAGGAGAGAAGGAAAATGCGAGTGACTTGACCACGAAGGAAGCGATTACCCCAACTCTTCAGAGAAAGAAGGACACAGGAATCACAAAGAAACAGTTGCATGAAAGAGCCCGATCTCATATTTCTCTTATTACCATAATGACAGACGTAGTTATACCTGAACATAACGGATCTCCATACTTATAAGCTGCATGTGATTGTCCTAACAAGCTGTTATTTTGCAACCAACGCTTAATAATAATAATAATAATAATAATAATAATAATAATAATAATAATAATAATAATAAAAATAATAATAATAATAATAATATCCATCATCATCATCATAAAATAATAATAATAATAATAATAATAACCATCATCATAAAATAATAATAATAATAATATAATAATAACAATAACCATCATCATCATAAAATAATAATAATAATAATAATAATAATAATAATAATAATATATTAACCACTATACTGCTAGGGATACGATACTTCTTTTATCAAATATATTCTATCTCTAACACATACTTTACTGCTGACTTCTCATGCCTCATTCTGCCAATGTAAAGACCGAGACAGAGAATTACTTAGGGCGAAATGAGCCCATACCGATGTACGTTTTAAAACGATGAAGCATTCTCCTTCCCTGCGTTTTAGAGAAGAGAATAATAAATAGTGAAACTTGACACCCTACAAGACAAGTCTTCCTAATTTTAACTTCCATTCTACTGCCCAGATTCGGAATTCATCTCCAGCTTCTGCAATCCCTAATCATAACCTTTCTTAATTGGAGTGGCAATCCGGTCGTTTCCATCTTAATTAAGAGCCAAATCTTTTTTTAGTTTTTTTTTATGTTTCTCGGGCCTGGGGTAGAAAAGGTAACCCATCGACTTTTCTCTTAAAATAAATACGAGCATAAAAGTCATATATTCAATTTCTCAATGATAAAAGTCATCAGAATAAAGAATAAAAAAAAAAAATGAATATCCATGACTTATTCCTATTTCCGGGAAACAGTTCCCACTGCATCTCAAAATTAATGGAGAAATTTCAGGACTATTCCAGAGGTAATTCCTATTTTTCAGCGACCTTCAATATTCCAGAAAACCGTCCCAGTTAGCGAGAGATGTTCATGACAGAATGAGGCCATGACATTTTACAGAGCCCAGGAATCATTTACAGGGCAGCAGCCTGGATCGGGCTTATATTTCTCACAGTGAAAAATTAAAGCACCTGGTGGTAACAGGTGAGAAAAAAAAATAATTGGAAATGAAAACACTCACTGTCGCTGAAAAGACACTAAAATAAAAAACATAATTTTACATATTTATATTAATTCAAGGAGATGGAACAAGAAAAAAAAGCGTGAAAAATGGGAATGTCATAATGAATATGACGTAAAAAAGGAAGGAAATGGAAGCAATAATGAACTAACGTCTACATTACGTCATTGGAGAAAAAAAATTAACACTGTAAATTACTAATCTAAGTAATCAAATAAGATTCCACAGAAGAAATAAATGTATGTGGTCATTATACGTGCAATGACCATATGAAGAATTAGCTAACAGCACTCAGTATTGAAATAAAAACACTGCAGTAAGGTAAGAAAATAATCGATTTTAAATTCATGACCTTTGGCCCACTTTCTAATTCGGTCGATCGCCTGATTTGACAAGAGAGACCTTCTCAAAGCTTTATGCATGCATTTTACAAATGCAGTGTTCGACATGGTAGACCCTACACCTCTTGGCAAGCTATTATGTTTAAATTGCATTAGTATCAGAGATTTTCAACTACTGTCAATCTACGCTGGTCCAGTACCCAGCAACGGTTCTTGCACAGAGAGTAGCTCAATTCCCAAAGGCTTTTCGACCACCTATATGCTCTCTAAACTTCCCCTTGTTTTCCTCTCCTAGATCTCGAATATTGCTTCCATTAACCCCTGTCAAACCACTCTGGAAAATGGAGATGTTTGCTACACAGTTCAACCAGGTAACATCTGAGGCAAACCCAATCAAGATGGGGATATCATTAACTGGAAAAAAAAAAAACACGCACGAAGCTAAATTTCAGATTACACGATTTTTTTTTTTTTTTTTTTTTACACTCTCAACCTCGAGGGATTTAAAGTATACAGTACCAGCAGTAAATAAGGATCAATAACCAGAAGGGCCAGGTGTTAAAGCTTTCACAGGTAGATATTATTACGCAAATTTCGTGTAAATGTATTAATTTGTCAGAGGGAGAAATACAATTACTATTTTATCAATTCCGTCGACTGGTGTCGAACACATTTGACAGCAATCAATTTCCAAGAAATTCAACAAATTTTAACGTCATATTACTCGAGCACTAATACGTTTCCATAAAAATTTGAAATACTACGTCGAACATTTTAAAATACACAAACAAAAATAATTGACTATCAACTTTAAAAACTAAAAGCAATTAATTGACAAGAATTGCTTTGACGAAAGGATGACAATTCGTTCTTGCAATAAAAATAAATAAATATCAATTCACATTCCGTTTTATTAAATAGAAATGGTTAGAATCGTAACACGTTGTAATACTATCGTATATATATAAATTTATATATATATATATATATATATATATATATATTTATATATATTTTATATATATATATATATATATATATATATATATATATATATATATATATATATATATATATATATATATAATTTATTATATATACGATTCTAACATTTAGTATTATATATATATATATTATATATATATTATATATATATATATATATATATATATATATATATATATATATATATATATATATATATAATATATATATATATATTTAAATTACAGTGGAAAGACATCTAAATTCCACTAATCAATCTTTAACTTAGTTTTAAATTCTAAATAAATTATTCTAAAAATCCTTTAATCGATTCAGCTAGTTAGGAACGCAAATTCAAATGAATCAAATTATCTGAAGTGTCTCAAGTTATACATATTACCAGAACTTACTAACAAAGGAATGACACAAGAATGTCTCAAGTATGTCTGGGTCACAAGCCCAAAAATAGAATTTTATAATTGGCCTTGTATTGAGAAAAAATATAATTTCTGCATAATAGGCAAATTTGTCTCTACAAGAATTACGAGTCTTTTTAATAATAATAATAATAATAATAATAATAATAATAATAATAATAATAATAATAATAATAAGAACGACACCCAAAGACCCCTTTTAAAAAAATCACACATCTTTGGAACTGAAACTCCAAACGAAGCGAAATCCAGAAACCCTTTAAAATTCGGTAATCTTTCAAAACTAGAAATAACCGACCGTTGGGATGGAAATCTCAATTAGCCGACCGGTGAAGTAGCGCCGGATTAATCTCCCAGTCTATCATTATCAAGCAGTGGAAGGACGAGAGAAATTGTACGCTGTCAAGTCATCAGAGTCCCCGCACAATTTTCCTCTCAAGGAATGAGACCGCCTTCTGATCTATCTCTTGATTCGGCCGATGATAAGGAAGGTACGTAGTAAGGGTCGTTGAACGTACAAACACACACACATCTATATATATATATATATATATATATATATATATATATATATATATATATATATATATATATATATATATATATATATATATATATATATATGTATATATAAACAAATAAATGTTCATTTCTATACAGATGCAAAAAAAAAAAACTTCGACCGATTTTCAATTATACAATAGAAAAGGCAAAGTGGAGATTGCGAGTATCGACAGTCAGGAAATAAACAGTTCACACACCATTACAACAAGTCACAAGAGATAATTCACTGTACCCATGCAACCGATTAAAGAATGCAGGTGAACAGTTCCTCTACAGTAAAATGAATGAAAAGAGAATTACGTAATGCTGAGAAACACTAGCATGACCACAGTTTCAAGTTCAGTTTGGAAAGAGGAAGGACACCTCAATACGCCATGGTGTGTTATCAATAACAAAAGTTATATGTGAACTAATAACTCAAAGACAATGCAATTGCAGTTCATTGTGAAGACAACAGAATCAACCTGAGGAAATTATGGTTATAGGAGGTAATAAGTATATTGTGGGAGAGGAAAAGAGCCAAGAATGCTAACTGACCCCGGAAGTTTTTTGAGATCAAAGGTTTCAGCGGTGATAAGAATTCTGAGTTGATGAATAATCTGCACTGTTGGAAAGCTCCGGAATTTCAATTTTCCTCTTTGCTTGCATCTCTGTTTTGGATTTTTCTTCATCATACAACAATAAGATCTTTTTATTTTCTTATGCACCCATTATCTTAAGCTTTTGCCCTACCATTCGACTATCCGTTTTTAATGCATTTAACCACGGTTTAATTTTATAAGTGTAGTGTGTTTTGTTGTGACGGCTTGCTTATTATTTATTTGTCTCTGAAATGTCTTTTCTTTTTATCTAATAACCATAATATCATTACGTGGAAAAGAACGATTCCTAGTACGTACTTTGATAACAGCACAAAAGCTCGTAAATTAATGTTTGATATTGCAGTAAACCAGGTATTTTCCTGCAATGAGTATGAAAAAATGCAATAAAGGTCGTGCCTGTGAAGTTAACATTGCATATCACTCTATCTGCTATTTGATTACCCAGTGAGGTTATATTTGCTCATGATGAATCTTTAATTGAAACGAAAGTCTCCTAAAGGAAATTAAACAACAGTATGATGCTTGGAAAGGTTCCTTGGGTGGGTGAATTATTGTGAAAGCCATTTTCGAAGGCAGGATTTCCTTTAGGCAAGAATATTAATCCAAAATATAATTTACATCGCGTGCACTGATAAGGATGGAGGATTTCATTTCGTTACTGCATAGTTTGTGGTTAAGAATATGCAGACGTTTTCACAAGACATGGAAAAACCAATCTTATATATCACAAAAACAACATTCAAACTATGCAAAGAAAGATGATAAAAATGTTCATAAAGGTTACAAATATATATGGATACTACAGTTAACATCAAAACACAATCCCACGCGGAGAAGTTGAAGAAGCGATCATTTTCCGCGTTACCGTATCAACAAAACGCCAATCATCAAAGCCATGGGATTACCGCCTGCCTGACTTGCTAATTACCAATTACCACCCGAATCTCTGAGTTTAAATAACTACACACTGCCTGTCTCTGGGAAAATACATAACTACGCCGCAATGACAAACAAGAGTTTTAATTGTCAACGTGGAAAAATTTAAATGAAAAATGGAATTTTTAATTATCTATTTTCCTGGGCCTTACAATTAATCAATATCGTCCATACTTTGGGCTCTGGGTCAATCAAGCGTTGTATGTTGCGATAAAAAAATATTATCATCTACCCTCTGGCAACCAGGGATGAATGAGGCGAATGAGGAATCAATGAATGGGCTGATCGTAAGATTAAGGACCTGTAGTGGAAAAGTGCCAACTTAATCTAATAACACAAAGCTGCAAACACCATTTCATTTTATACATCTCACTTACTGAGAAATACTTACTTAGCGCCATATTAGTCAGAGGGTTTTTTTTTTTTTTGGGGGGGGTGAACATATTACTAAAGAAAAAGTTTGAAAATTATAATAACGACGAAGGAAATTACAACATAACGGACGTTTGCTGACAGCAAAACTCCGTCAACAAACCGCTTTTTCCCCGTAAGAGGAACCGCATTTAGATTCCCATCTCTCCCAAAATTTAATTCACGAACTAACAAACAGAGAAAAAATAGACAATCATTTATGTTGTTATCATCATTTACAGGAAACTGCTAATTATGACTGAAATAACCTTCGACATGTTTTGATATGGAGTTATTTTCTAATGGACTATCACCTAAATGCATGTAAACTGTGCACTGCAGATTATACGTTAATTTTATTTTCACGAGAACATAACTGAAAAAACAAGGCCGAAGTAATAGTCGAAGTAAATAAATTCCAACGCTCGCAATCAGTAAGAAATACCGTGCTTGCTGAAAGCTTATAAACTTCCGCATATGAAATAGAAGACAAAGAGACGGAAAATAGAAGAGAAAGAGAGACTCAAAATAGAAGAGAAAGAGACTGAAAAATAGAAGAGAAAGAGACTGAAAATAGAAGAGAAAGAGATGAAAAATGGAAGAGAAAGAGACGAAAAATAGAAGAGAAAGAGACTGAAAATAGAAGAGAAAGAGACAAAAAATAGAGGAGAAAGAGACGGAAAATAGAAGAGAGACAAAAGACAAGAGAGAAAGAGACGAAAAATAGAAGAGAAAGAGACGAAAAATACAAGAGAAAGGTACGGAAAACAGAAGAGAAAGAGACGGAAAATAGAAGAGAAAGAGACGGAAAATAGAAGAGAAAAAGACGGAAAATAGAAGAGAAAGAGACGAAAAACAGAAGAGAAAGAGAAGGAAAAATTGTTGATGTAATTTTCCAGGAAACTCGAGCGCAAAATAATATCGAAAGAATATTTCAGTAATTTGGGTGCCTCAGGATATACTTCTTCCTTCTTGAAGATTTACTCCAATATTTGACAATCATCGTAGGGCCTATACACTCTTCAACACAAATGCATGCATTACCAAAATGATTCACTGTGCTTGCAGTCATCAAACAATAAATGTGTATTCAAATAAACGAACTCACTTTCCAAAAGTCCCCCCCCGCACGCGATATTGCCAACCAAATTTATCACAGCAGATTGTTACTTATGTAGGTGATTTTCTGAAACTTCTGGTTTTGTATCACTTGTTCGGAAAACAACGGTGATCTGTAACAACTACAACATTTGTTAATATCTTCTTGAACTAGATAGTGAAAGAAAGACAATGGAATAAGGTAGCGGCAACCTCAAATATTTTGAGGGGTAAAGATACATACTAGGTTGTGGGTTTGTCAAGCAAATGGCGGTTAATTTTCACACATTTGCGCATGTCCACTATCATACATAAGGAGATAATATGTTCACACTGTAATACTGAATACGCACAAACGCCAATATATATATATATATATATATATATATATATATATATATATATATATATATATATATATATATATATATATATATATATATATATATATATATATATATATATATATTGTGTGTCTTACAGACTCAGTATTCATAAAATAATAAGTACCATGAAACTAGGAAAAAATATTTTTAAAAATCGGATACAGACACTATTCATAAAATAATAACTAAAATACAAAAAATACTTCAAACAAAATGAAAAAGAAAAAAAGAAAGAAAAAAAAACCGACATTCATTTATCATTCAGCGCTATTCATCAATCGGCGAAATCACGCCGTGTCCTAAAACAAAGGAAACCAGACAACAATCGATCACGGAAATTCACGGCAATCAGGAGTCATAATCAATGTCATTCCTTCAAAGCACTTGAAATCGACCGCAAAAGAAGCCCGGAATGGAGGAGGAGGAGGAGGAGGAGGAGGAGGAGGAGGAGGAGGAGGAGGAGGTGGAGGAGGAGGAGGAGCAGAGGGTGGAGGAGGAGGAGGAGAAGGAGGAGGAGAGGGTGGAGGAGGAGGAGGAGAAGGAGGAGGAGGAGGAGGAGGGAGGAGGCAGCAGCAGAGGGTGGAGGAGGAGGAGGAGGAGAGGGAGGAGGAGGAGGAGGAGGAGGAGGAGGAGGAGCAGAGGGTGGAGGAGGAGGAGGAGGAGGAGCAGAGGGGTGGAGGAGGAGGAGGAGGAGGAGGAGGAGGAGGAGGAGGAGGAGGAGGAGCAGAGGGTGGAGAAGGAGGAGGAGGAGGAGGAGGAGGAGGAGGAGGAGCAGAGGGTGGAGAAGGAGGAGGAGGAGGAGGAGGAGGAGGAGGAGGAGCAGAGGGTGGAGGAGGAGGAGGAGGAATAGGAGGAGGAGGAGGTTTAAAAAAAATCCTTGCAGCGTCAATAAGAAGAAAAGCGGTAAATTCCCTTCGGTAATATGTTAGAAAATTCGTCATTAGTAAATTATATTTCTCGTATTTTTGGACTACTGGATATTCGAGACGTTTGATACATTTAATAACCTCTATATAAAGTTAATATGAGGAAATAAAGTTGAAATTCCCATAAAAAAAAATAGGCAGCTTGTAAGCTACAGTTAAGGAAACCCAATACAATGATCCCTGAAATATCAATAAGAAGAAATATAGCACATTGTACTTAAAAAAAAATAAATAAATAGGAAACCAGTAACTTGTCAAGATTTAAGACCTCAGCAAATATAATAACAACTCCATTGTCTGAACGAAAAAATAAGGTAAATTCCGTTATGAAAATATTAAAGAGTAAGGATTGTTTTCCCAATGTGTCGAAGATACAACAGCTGATAAGTTCTCAGTTTCTTGTAACTCATTTGATCAGGAATTTAATCTATTTTCTCTCATTCAGGCTGTCGTAACTACAATGTTTCTCCGACGCCTGAGAATTAGTATACCAGCCTTACTTATATTCCATGAGTCGGAGAAGCAGAATTTAAGCACCCTGAAAGGAAAAATTAATTGAACTCATGACCAAACAGATGATAAGAAATGGGAAATTTATCAGCAATTGTATCTCCGACACGTAGGGAAAACACAATCACTGCGGAATCTGTAAAAGGATATGCGGCATATTCCCTGTGAAAAATAAGTTATAATTTTCGGAATTTTAAAGTGCTGTATATTCGAGACGTTGGGCAAATAATTGTTGCAGCGTGCATAAGATAAGAAAGCAGTAAATTACTTAAAAAAGAAAAAAGAAAACATAAATAATTTTTGAGACAAGCAAATATTAGATTCCTTGCTTCACTGTATACTGAACACATCGGAAATTTGTAAACTGCATTCGAAAAAATAGGGGAAAATAAAAACTTTCTTTGAAAGATATAATGCAAAAGCAAGTGTTTAAAAATAATGTATCGTCAATTATAAAAAAAATAAGAAAAGTTATTATGGTGTAATAAAAAGGAAGTACTAATACTGTAATTTGGTTAAAAATAAAATACAATAAAAAATAAAGACAACTAATAACTTTTAAAAATAAGCAAAACCTTAAGAAACAATGCCATAAACTCTCCGAATAGGTTAAATTAAAAAAAAACACAATTAAGATGCCGAAAAAATGAGCAAAAAAATTAAAAACATTTAATTGTAGTTAATAAAGCAATCAAATCCTAATTAAGGGTGAAAAGTACAACTCCTATTCAATAATTAAATACACGAATAAGTCAAAATTACGATCTCTTACAAGGCTAAATTAGACACACTTATCGCAACTAGGAAGCCTGAACAAACAAAACAGATATCACCAACTCTCTCTCTCTCTCTCTCTCTCTCTCTCTCTCTCTCTCTCTCTCTTTCTCTGTCTAGCTTTATAAAGAATCATTAAAAACCTTGAGGGTCGTGACTTGAATGTAAGAGTAATTACGACTGAACAAGGGGGCAGACGTGGGTGGGGTGGGAGTGGAGGGTGACGGGAAGGGGGGGGTAAGGATCCAACCAGATGGAGTGGAGGAATGCGGGAAAGAAGGCCAAACAGAGAGAGAGAGAGAGAGAGAGAGAGAGAGAGAGAGAGAGAGAGAGAGAGAGAGAGAGAGAGACTAAGCAATCTATGGTATATAAATTGCTTCCTCATTCCGATGTGCGTGTGGATGAGGTTGCCCTATGGAGAATCTCGTTTAATAGCACAGGGGGAAAGAAAGAATAGGTAATGAGCTTAATGTATTTCTTACACGCACAGACAGGCGAGCGCGAGCGCACACAAAATACACACACACACACACACACACACACACATACACATATATATATATATATATATATATATATATATATATATATATATATATATATATATATATATATATATATATATATACAATCATGAAGCTACAAATGTCGCTTAATATCAAATTCACGCTACCTCGGGAATATCCCCGATGGGGAATTATCACCGAAGGGGAATTTATAAGTGATAAATGGGTTGGCACTGCCGGGTCTCGATCCCTCGACACAGATACTTATCCAGCGACTCCAGTCGACGGTCTACCCATGGGGGATATTCCCGAGGTAGCGTGAATTTGATGTTAAGCGACATTTGTAGCTTCATGATTGTATATCAATCGCGGTGTGATAAAAAATTTCATATATATATAAATATATATATATAACATTTCGGTGTAAGTTGATAAATTGTTGAAAGGGTTCAAAAATCTGTAGAAGCGTTTCAAGCAGGAAGCTCACCTCTGATTAAGTATTTACTATATGAATATGTCAGTGACGGTTATACTCGTTTTCTTGATAGCCAGGCCCACTTACGAGAAACCGCTTAAAATCGAAAAACAAGTTCATTTCGTCAAAAAACTTTGAATGGGGTTCTACTACCGTTTGTCCTTATCCACTGACTGAAAATTACTCTCCCATACCTTGTTGTAGGGTAGAGAATAAGAAGCAATGACAGCTATATCAATTTGTCGCACAGTTTAAGACATTTCGACTTCATATTTTTCCAGAAGATAGTGACACTGAATGAGAAAAAGTATATATAATCTGCTTAAAAACTTTGGACTCCCAAGCTATTTTTAGTCAGTAATCACTTCAGAGCGAGAAAAAAAAAGAGACGATCATATCATCATGGCTTAAAACGACGTGAGATACAAAGGACCTCAGTGAAATTCCGCTACTCATGTCTTTCCTGCGCTTTCACTTTCATAAATCTCCCCTCATCTCCATCCTCCCGTCTCGAAGCTTTCATCCAAGTAGGTCTGGGCCTTCCAAACTTTCTGGTGCGCGAAGGAGCCCAGCTGACACCATCACGCACGATTTTGCATGGAGTGGTATGAATGACATTTCCAAGTCACCTCTACCAGCTCTTAATCATTCTCTCACCTACGTGTCAAACTTCTGCCATTTTCCCTCAAGTGTCATTTCTCGCTCTATCCTGGGATCTGACTCGTGGTATTTTTCTTGAAGTTTTATTCTCAAATTGACAAAATCTGTCATGAAGTTAATGTCATACCGTGACTGAGGTCCTTACAGCAACACAGATTATACTATTGTAGACTCTTGCTTTAAATCTATTTGATTTCTTAATCTTAATGGGCCTTTAAATGATGAAACAGGAGAAAAACAACAGAGTGATATATATAAATTAGCAGATAAATATAGATACTTCATACAAGAAAATTAATGTTTCCCATTTATAGCTCACATAAAAATAGACAATGACAAGATGAGTTATCGTTGAAAAATACATAATGATTAAGTAAAAGAAATAAAAAAAAAGAGATAAATTAAAAAGCAGCATCTCAAAAATGAAAAAAACAAAAATAAAAAAGGGGAAATAAACAAATCAAAGCTTCCTATTAATACACACACACACACACACACACACACACACACACACACACATATATATATATATATATATATATATATATATATATATATATATATATATATATATATATATTTTTTTTTTTTTTTTTTTTTTTTTTCACAGAGGAAATGGAACTGTACAGAGAGCTTCTTTAACTAGGTCACCGAAAAAGTCGTATTTTATCCTCATGGAGACGGGAAATTCTGCTTTGATTTCGTTGAGACAACTGTAATAAAGTGTCCCAGCTGCTCGACTGAAAAAGGGAATGGGATGGAAAAGCTCGACGAATTTGGCTGAGAGTTGGAAAAGTTGACCTAGAAAAAAGTGGGGCAGACCTATTAGCATTTGCTGTTGTCCCTCTTGGACTTGGAGGTTGATGCAAGTGGCTAATTGGTTAACCTATCGTCAGTGATCATTATTTTTATAGCCACTAATTAAATAGTTGAGTCACATCCTTCGTCTGTGGTTAATCTCCTATATACGAATTACTCCAGAACTTCTAAAAAGGGTCTTAGTTATGGGTTTACAAAATTTAAGTGAATACACTGCCAGCCCATAAAAATACGCAAGCACAATATTTACAACAATCTAAAAATAATTCAATTCTGCACTTGATAGCACTATATGCGTCGTCATCAATTAATTCATCACTGGCACAAAAGGGATGTAACGCAGCTTCAGTGAACTTAGGCCAGATACCATTTTTTGTGCTATGCACACACAATACGTGAAAACACACACACACCTATACACACATATATATATATATATATATATATATATATATATATATATATATATATATATGTATATATAAATATATACAGTATATATATACACATATATATTTTTATAAATAACGAAGGGCAACTTTACAAAATTACACTGTACGCAAGCGTAAGTCTTCCACCGGTAAGGCAACAAGTCAATTACAAAATGACGCTTCAAAAAATTTCCAAGTGAACTGTGAAAACTGAAGGTAACGTATCAGATTCATCAAGGTCCGTATTTACCTACCATGGAAGCTTTCGGAGAGAGAGAGAGAGAGAGAGAGAGAGAGAGAGAGAGAGAGAGAGAGAGAGAGAGAGAGAGAGAGAGAGAGAGAGAGAGAGAATGTTTACTCGCTTTTGAAGTAAAATCGCCCAACCGTGAACTTTTTTATATATATATAATAATCAACCTCGAGCCACAAATTCATATTTTATTTAACAAAAGTAAATTAAGTAAATCATGAAAGATATATATTTTTTATTTATTTATTTACTTATTTATTTATTTAGCGAGCTATTCCAGTTCGGGGAACCTCATTTGGGTAAAACCACAGAAATATACAAAATTTATTGTGAAATAAATTTAACCATAAAATGAGAGCATTAATATATAATCAACACGCTAATAAGTATATACAAAAATGTGCCTGCTATACAACGACGTCACAAGATGATGCCATTAATATATCACTGACATGAGTATGCTATCATAAAAAATGTCTTAATATTGCATCACTATTCAATCTAAAATAAAAATACACACATAAAAAAGACTTGCGTTCTCTCCACGATGCTTCCCACACTAAATCCTAAAGGTGTTAATATTTCCTTAGAGCAAAGAAAGAGGAAAAAGGAAAAATTATCACTTGAGGGAGGTTCTCGGGTGGCATTACGACGCAAGTCTGTATTCTATGGAGCGACGACCACGCACTGACGCACACGGAAGTATTATGATTTTGTTATGATAACGTACCTACTGTATAGAATAACAACCACATAACTCGCTCTTGCGAAGGATTGTTATTACCTATTACATCTCAAAGTCTTCTTCTTCTTCTTCTTCTTCTTCTTCTTCTTCGTCTTCGTCTTCGTCTTCTTCTTCGTCTTCATCTTCTTCTTCTTCTTCTTATTATTATTATTATTATCATTATTATTATTTTTGTAAATATGCACATTCAGTTATCAAACCTCAGAGGGCTATTAATTTCCGCTGCATGCTCTCACAAAAAAAAGGTGTTATCATAAAAATCATAAATAAATCAAACAATTAATAAAAGTATTATTATTATTATTATTATTATTTTTGTAAATATGCACATTCACTTATCAAACCTCAGAGAGCTATTAATTTCGGCTGCATGCTCTCACAAAAAAAAGGTGTTATCATAAAAATCATAAATAAATCAAACAATTAATAAAAGTATTATTATTATTATTATTATTATTATTATTATTATTATTATTATTATTATTATTATTATTGTAAAATATGCACATTCACTTATCAAACCTCAGAGAGCTATTAATTTCGGCTGCATGCTCTCACAAAAAAAGGTGTTATCATAAAAATCATAAATAAATCAAACAATTAATAAAAGTATTATTATTATTATTATTATTATTATTATTATTATTATTATTATTATTATTGTAAAATATGCACATTCACTTATCAAACCTCAGAGAGCTATTAATTTCCGCTGGATGCTCTCACAAAAAAAAAGTGTTATCATAAAAATCACAAATAAATCAAACAATTATTAATAAAAGTACATAAATAATTAATAAAAGTATAAAAACAAAAAAGGGATAAATATGACCATCCACCACACCAATGCAAACATTTACAAAACAAAGCCGAACCAATTCTTACGTAATAGGCCTTCACGCCGCGCGGCAGCGGCTTTCAGCCCATAAATCTTAGTTGTCCTTAACCACAAACTCATTTCCTGCACCACCACTATTTAAATTCGTTCTACCTTTGGTATATGTCATCCGTGTCATTCTTTACCATGAGCGATGAATTCTAGAAACCGAGAGAAGATTGTACTGCGCAGGAATTACAGTTATTGGGAAAAGTCCACTGCAGAAATATATTACCAATTTTCGCCGGAATGATTTTCTTTCATTTGTTTTACTGTACTGTGATATGTAGCTGCCATCCCCTGCGTGTGGTTGGCGTAATACAGAGCGCGATTAAAGTAACTACGTAGAATTTCAAGCGTAATTCTCATATTCAGAAAAACAGCCCATGTTTTCTTAGTAGTGCAAATGCACATATAGTATACTAAACAATCATACTCAACTCATACTTTATATATATATATATATATATATATATATATATATATATATATATATATATATATATATATATATATATATATATATATATATATACTGTATATATATGTGTATATATATATATATATATATATATATATATATATATATATATATATATATATATATAGAGGCATGGCTAACGCAAAAAAAACTTCGGAAGACACTACTTAACCCTAATGACTGGTAAAATGTTGAAAAAACTGCGGGTGACTACAGTAATGCCGCAGAAAATACGTGTGGATTACCGACAACGGCATTAGCACTGACGACGGTGATGGAAGGGATCAAGAAGTAATTGTATATATAAATATACTTCACTCGCCTAGAATTCTTCCGCATTTACCAGCACTCAGGGCTGTCGTAGTGTCAACCCAGTTATTTGTTTGAGCGTTAATATTCTCTTTGATGGCCTTTATATTTCATAGAAAGCTTTCTTTTTTTCTTTCTTTCTGTCTCTAAACCTTCAGCTGGAAATCCTTATGGATGGAGTTAAAAGATTGTAAACCCAAGGAGGCTTCAAATGGATAGAAGGCTAGAAGACTGCTGAGAGAGACATGCTACAGGAAAAGGTGATAAATAAATAAATAAATAAATAAATAAATAATTAAATAAATAAATACTCAATTAGTTTACAGCAGAAAGACGTTCACACACAGATATATATATATATATATATATATATATATATATATATATATATATATATATATATATATATATATATATATATATATGTGTGTGTGTGTGTGTGTGTGTGTGTGTGTGTGTCCAGAGGATGACGGACGAAAACCACACATCACTAGGCTTATTTATTTATTTTATAGCCAACGTTTAGTAATTATGTACAAAATTACATCTTCAGGGCTGTGCATAAGAAAAGATAAAAAAAAAAAAAACAATTATAAGGACAGTCTTAAAATACATTTAAAATATTGCAGTAAGAATGAAATAAATAAAAATAAAAACACAACCAATCTAGAGATGAAACAGAACTAAATATATATATGTGTATATATATATATATATATATATATATATATATATATATATATATATATATATATATATATATATATATATATATATACATACGCACCTCAAATATGCAAAGACGTATACAGAAATTAACTGTCAAAAAAGTCAATAATCACCTTCAAAAACGACACCACAACCATCTTGCACTAACCAGACACTTCTAAAAAAAAATATATCCTACTACAAACACCAATAAAAACAACAATAATGACATCTAGGAAGTGAAAACACACTCTCTCTCTCTCTCTCTCTCTCTCTCTCTCTCTCTCTCTTTTAAAAGCAAAGCGAGGTCATCTGACGTCAGAAGGAATTACAGAACACTTCCTCGGATGGAACTGCAGTGAGTGACAACACAACCTAAAATAAACGGCAGCCTTCGTTACTTTCTAATAGCAAATGTATCGTGGCCTTTTCATTGTGTTTTCCTAAGGTGATGCAGGTTATTTATAGGTGTAATATATCAAGTGAAGATTTATTATCAAACCCGGAGAAGGAAATTAATGAGTGGTTACAGTGGTTTAATTACAGCATCAAGGGAGAAATTCACGTACACTGATACAATGATGACTGGAATTTTCAGATATTACATTAATCAATTAAAGAATGAAATAAACAAAGAATACCAATAGCCAGAAAAATGCAGATGATAAATAAAATAAAAAATGAGTACAGAATGTCAATTGCTAAAAATGTTGCAGCAAATACCTAATTTATAATAACCAATAAATCTCGCATACAAAAAAAAAAAAAAAAAAAAAATTAAAGACAAGAAACTTTAGAAAGTCAGTTTCCTTGATAAATAAAAAAAAAAAAAGAGAATACGGCCATTAAAATTAAGCAGCTTTCCGAGAAAAATATCTACGCTCCTAAAAAGCCATAAAATGAAAGACAGGTCCTAAAATCGTGAAAGCAACAAGATAAAAAAAAAAAAAAAATAAAAAAAAAAAAAAAAATTATTACCCGCGAAGAGGCGGAGGTTCATCCCTTTATATGAATTCAATTTCCGAATACGCTCATTTTCCTCTTCTCTTCTTTCGTACGCTCACAAAACGAGGTCCCCATCTCACCTCCCTTGTTACCCGATAATAAGCCGATGCGAGCAAAATGCTCCGTGCAATCAAGCAGAATGATCCGCGCAATTTTTTGTTCGACACTTCCGCGTGCTTCTTTCATCCCGTCAGAAAAGATGGAGTGGTGAGGCGCATTTCACAGCTCCCAAAAGCATTGTTATTCCTTTATCATCTGTCAAAGTTCTTGAATGCAGCCGCTGTTCTTGTTGTTATGCATGATACGAGACCGCTGCTTTTGCTGAGAGAGAGAGAGAGAGAGAGAGAGAGAGAGAGAGAGAGAGAGAGAGAGAGAGAGAGAGAGAGAGAGATGCCAATACGATTCAAACACATAAAAGTGATTATCTCGAATTAAAATATATAAACGGATGAAGCTTTAGAGAGAGAGAGAGAGAGAGAGAGAGAGAGAGAGAGAGAGAGAGTGTTGCCGATACGATTTAAACACGTAGGGACGATTATCGAGACAAAATTAGATAATAGCATGAAGCTGGTTAGAGAGAGAGAGAGAGAGAGAGAGAGAGAGAGAGAGAGAGAGAGAGAGAGAGAGAGAGAGATGTCGATACTATCTAAACACGTAGTGGCGATTATCTCGAGCGAAAAGTTAACTACAGTTGCAAAGTGATTAACTTCATTAACAATCGAAATGAGAAACAAGAAAAGAAATAAACGGTTAAGAAGAGAGAGAGAGAGAGAGAGAGAGAGAGAGAGAGAGAGAGAGAGAGAAATATGTCAGTAACGATAATGGCTATTCATGACAAGGACAAAACATAAATAAGAGACTGTGCATCAGTCTCTTTGGTGCCAGGGGGCAGACGTAAACACAAATCCATCAGGGACTGAGACAAGTGTAAAAAAAAAAAAAATTAAAAATAAAATAAAATAAAATAAAAAACACACACAAGAAAGAAAGAAAGAACAAGAGAAAAAAAAAGATACAGACCTGTCGACAAACCTCTCACCTAGTACCGACAAACGAACAACTTAACAAGAGCCAAAATATGTTAAGAAAAGGGTATTCTAACGCAAGGCGTACACAACGCCCAGGACCCTAAAACGCCTATCGTTATTTTTAACCTAAGCCACAGTAGTCCAGAGAGAGAGAGAGAGAGAGAGAGAGAGAGAGAGAGAGAGAGAGAGAGAGAGAGTGTAAGTCAGATACGAGTCTGTGTCCTGGCCTAGGTTAGGTTAAGTAGCACTGTTGTATTGTGTCAGCGTACTGATCAAACAGAACCCAGTTCAATCTCAGAATAACGCAGTCATTAAATCATAAAAAAAATATTCCTCTGAGGGTTCATCGTTAGTGCCTTCAAGATCACAGTAATGATGTTGTGTCTGTCAAAGGCCTGAGATTACTGGGCAGAAATAACATCGAAAACATCCGTCTTGCGATGTCTAAACCATCACATACTTTTACTGGAATAAAAGTACGTGTCCGAATACAAAGCAAGATTTTGGGGAAAGGATTAAAGAAGTTTCTGATAAAGTGAATTATTATTATTATTATTATTATTATTATTATTATTATTATTATTATTATTATTATTATTCAGGAGATACAACCTAATCATATGGACAAGCTTGCAGGGGCCACTGACTTGCAATTCAAGATGCCAAAGAATATGGTATTAATTGGAAACAAATTGCAGAAGATAATAGGAAATTCAGGAAAAAGACATCAGTTACCAGAAAACAAAGATAAATTAACAAATAAATTAGTAATTTGATAAAAATGCAAATAACTGTGGCTGCTATACATCAGAAGCTTAAAGAGATATCTTTCATACCAATTCTTTTTATCAGAAAATTATCCTTTTGGACATTTGTAATTTTACCTTATCAAAAAAACCATGCATTTTCTTTCATTCATTACTGTGCAAAAGAAAAAAAAATCATTCCTTTTAAACAATCAACAAACTCGAACCTTTTGGCATTCACTCAATAAAACCTGGTCGACTCATGACATTACCAGACATTACAATTTCTTTCATTCCCAAAATAGGAAAAAAATATTTCACTCTATGTTACCAACCTTGAACCCTTTCAGATAAATTACTTCTAAAAATAGTCAGCCTTCCACAACGCCATTTGACAAAGGCCTTTCATTCAAACCCTTTCGAACGAATAATTTCTGAAAAAGTCACCCTACCACGGCGGCAATGCACAATGCACTTTCATTCATCAAGTCGTGAAAAACCTTTTGTTAGTTTTGTGATGCAACACGGATCGGTTTATGATGCAAACGACATTTCGCGTGTGCTGTATCAATATAAAGGTAATAATGCGTATTTTGCAGTAATACAATACACTGATATCCTATGCTTGCACCGGGAAATAATCACCTACCAAATACACCCTATTATTTATCGCCAAATAGACACAGAGGTCCCGCATTCAGAACGGTAACACGGGGTAATCACATCACCTATGTAACTCTAACTGTCTAACCAATCTAACCTAAGGATCTTTACCTAACTCCCGGACCCAGGTACCTAACAGAGGACCACCGAATCTCAGCTAGCGGTTGCACCCACCCCAAAACAAGTTCTGCAATCTGTCCTGCCAGGTGTTTGCACAGGCGTCAATCTCGCCTTTTCACAGCCAAAGGAAAAATCTATCGAAAAACGGAACGAATTTATATGGGCATGCGTTGGTGTGTGTACTTACCATCATACGAGAAACGCAGTTAACATTCTAATTATAAACAATGCTCCTAAATATCAAATCATATCCCAGTTCTAATTAATTGCTAATGCCATAATCTCTCCTAATTTATTCATGGATAAAAATAAAAATCTCTCCTTTGACACAATCATATAACGCGGAAAGGAGGTCGGGGAATTAAACCCTGAGTGTTATTAACGTCAGGTCTTGTATCACACGAATATTCCTTCCATTTTTTGAGAGAATTTCTTTCTCTGAACGATGACCTTTTTTTTTTTTATTCTTATGCCGAATTCTTTATCTTTGATTTCTGGAAAGACGTATTTTTTCCTCTTTGAGTTTTTATGTTTTTAAAAAGACTGTTTGTATTTTTAAGTTGAATTATTTTTCTTATGATTTTGTTGAAATATGGATTACTGTAACTATTCTTTTTTTTGCTCTTTTCGTAAGAATCAAAATGGAGGGAA
Source organism: Macrobrachium rosenbergii (assembly GCF_040412425.1). Lineage (NCBI taxonomy): Eukaryota > Metazoa > Arthropoda > Malacostraca > Decapoda > Palaemonidae > Macrobrachium > Macrobrachium rosenbergii. The sequence continues at coordinate 29,428,582 of NC_089787.1, read as the reverse complement.
ATATATATCATTTTGATAAATCTCTTGAGAATCGAAAGGGATAAATACATCAATCTTCGGCCCTGACTTGTGCCGCCCACGGGTCTCGAAGAAAGTCGGAGAGACACCTGGGCGCGGGTGTGTGTGTGCGTGTGTGTTAGGGCGTGGGCGGGACTAATTCCGCGCTGGTCGCCCTAATGCTCACGAGGAGTCACCCACGCGACACGGACGGTGTCTCTTTGAAGGCTTGGAATTTCCGCCTGGAGAGAGAGAGAGAGAGAGAGAGAGAGAGAGAGAGAGAGAGAGAGAGAGAGAGAGAGAGGAGTATGGATTTGAGACATCAAAGAAAATATGTCCCACATAACTCAAAAGGATTCGCTCATAATTAGCATTAATATATCAATAAGAAGAAATGCAACGAGAGAGAGAGAGAGAGAGAGAGAGAGAGAGAGAGAGAGAGAGAGAGAGAGAGAGAGAGAG
>NC_089787.1:29405623-29423123 GCF_040412425.1 Macrobrachium rosenbergii | reverse complement strand
ATTACTAAACAATGTCAGTAAGGACTCTTTCTTCGCCTTATTGGGAGGAACGATCAAACAGGTGTTACACTCAAGGCTTTTGGGCCTCATTGTCACCCAACACCTCTCCAACGAATTCTAATGATCTGTGGTAATACATGACAACTTATGCGTACGCCAATAACTTGGCAATTCGTGGTGGGCACCTATCCAAGTAGTGACCAAATCAAAAGATGGAATAATGAACTGGAATACAAAATTTAGGCCAAAGACCAAGGGGCTGGGATTGATGAGGTCATTCAGCGCTGAGAGGGAAAATGAGAGAAACAAGGTTTGAAAGGTGTAACTGAACGAAAACGTCGCAGTTGCACTATGAAACAACTGTTAGGGGAGAGAGAGAGAGAGAGAGAGAGAGAGAGAGAGAGAGAGAGAGAGAGAGAGAGAGAGAGAATATGATCGGGGGTACAGTAAAAGGAAAGAAAGGGGTTGCAACGTGTGAGGTGCACTAACAGCACTACCCCATTACGGGGCAAATGTAAAGATACCCTACTTCACTCACCGGAACACAAAAAAAAAAAAAAAAAAAAAAAAAAAAAATTGTTTTTTCTTAAAGACAAGAGCTTCAATTCTACGCTTAATCCTTCCATTTTCATCCGAGTCTTGAACATACAAATTCCCCTTCTCCATCATTAGCGTTCCTAGGTCAGATTTACCCTTTATGGCATAAGCCGGGAAAATGGGAGGTCTCTCTTCTGTCTTTTATCTCGGGCACTTTTTGCTTGAATTCCTACCCTGCTGTTTTTCCCTCGTCCATATCCCATCTCCTTGATTTTCTGGACTTTCTTAGTGGTCTTCCCCTTGTTACTTCCATAAAATATATCTAGATATCTATCAATCTATCAAAATTGTCTGCGCAAAATCAATCGAGTACCACGCAGTATATTAAAAATGAAATACCCTCAAATGAAAGGGCGACATTTCATTTGCACATGAAACAAGAATTTAAATATGCAAGTATCGTTCCCTATACAAGTTACGTAAGCGTTTTCCCTTAGTCTCCTTACCTAACTCCCACCCGCCCGCCACCCACACCCAAACCTCCACCATCCACCCCTACGCCCGCAAGATTACGAAATCCGACTCTTTAGGGACTGCAGTGAATCACATCACATCTACGACAAATACAGTAAAATATTTCTGCAATTTAGGTAACAAATTAGTGTGGCAAACCAAAGCTTCTAACGTTGTATGTAACGTCCATTTCATTAATAATTATTATTCATTGTAAAATAGAGTGACATATGTTGCTGCCCAAACTAATATTACGGGGAATGTAAGTAAGTCCTTTTCCACTCGGTCTTTGCAAGGAAGGCTTTCATGACAGGCAAGAGGTCATAAAAATGGTTAAGTGGACTTGTCCCATTCTTTATTCTTCACCCCTCAACTCTTATCTTACTTTCCGCTTCCTCTTATCTCGCTCACATTTGCTTTTCCCTAAAACCAGGATACCTGGTTGAAGATATCAGCCGGATGACCGGATACATTCATCCCATTGAGGTTTAGCTAAGATGTGCTAAGCTAAGCAAGAAAGCCAGACATGTGAATAAAAGCTAAACCTTTCTTTAGGTACTCAGAATGTCTTCCCACGAGAGAGAAGCATTAATACACACGAAATGACAGCGTGTAGCCGTGCCGTAAATAAAAACCTCGTCCAAAATACCTAGACAAAACGGGGAGATGGAGTATCGTCGTCACGTTCCCTAACCCTGAGTTGTGTAAGCCGTTTCGTAACTCCTCCCCCGCCCCTCACCCAATCCCCGGGCCATAGTGAGGAGACAAACGCTTTCAGAGAACGCGCCGGATTAAAATCAACACAAAATTTCCTCTGGAAAAATACTTCCCTATTTTTGTATTTTGCTTATCTCGTCCTGAAGTCTTTTCATAATCAAATATGTAAATTTAGGTAAGGTGGAATCCTTTATGAAACTCAGTCGAAGACGTTCTCACGTAATGGGACGAGACTTAAACAAATTCTGTTCTGTATTTACTTAATATCTGTCAAGTTTTATTCAGGTGTAATCTCATACAAAACATGGTAAAACTGTTAAGGATAGACCAAGAAAAAAATAATTTCTGTCGTTTGTATTTCAAGTAACAAGTCTGGAATTCTTTCAGATAGGATAATCATACATATAAAGTTTCACATGTCCAGAAAATATTAAAACTTTCAAGGATAGTTTCCGGCATCAAGTACTGATTTATACAGTGCTATAAACTGGCGCCACCACGGTTTCGAAAGGATCTTTGAAAGTTAATGACGTATGAGGTTTTTCGCTCCAAGTCTTTAAAAAAATGTCTCAAGTTAAAACGACTCCCTCATGCCAAAAAATAACTAAAAAACACAACATATGGGTCTGTCCCATGCATGATCATGATATAGTTAATTTCCTTATCATTCTTCAGGTGGTCGGATGGTTGACTTTTACCTAAAAAAAAAAAAAAAAAAAAAAAAAAAAAAAGTCGGGTGGTTGACTTTATCTGAAAAAAAGTAAAGCTTCTCCTAATGAGTGGGCTAAAAAAATAAATTTAAGGAAAATTACTATACAAAGATATACACGCATCTTCACTACATTTAAGCCCTATTTTCCCTAGAGCGTGGTTTCACATCAAGCGAATTCTGACGACAAAAGAACAACTTGCTTGTCTTACGCGCGGGTACCTTCATTTCATTTTACGACCATATAAACTCTTTATGTGAAGTCCGGTGGCAAGGGCAACTTCATACCGGAAATAACAATGAAATGGCTACGAAGGAGAAAGAAAAGGGCCTAACTTCGAAAAAGAGCTATAAAAGAAACAAAAGACTGTCTCTCTCTGTGTTACCTTATTAAATAATACTTTGCCATTAAATGAAGTTTGTCACCGGGTAAATGTTTACATGTCATTACAAAAGATCAGAGTCGTGCGCTCAGGAATTAATGTGGCACTAAAATTGCTGAAGGGCTCTAGAGAGCTAATCATTGTTGCATAACAGAAAATGGAAGGGTAAATGATCATAAAGACGGGTGGTCGTCATTACGTAACATTGTCAATAAAAGAGCGAATGTAATACAAAGGTTGTTGCGAAGCATATAACACATAAGCGTATAACTAATAATTATTAACGAATTCCTTGTAGCTACTGAAAGAATTTGAATGAAACTGACCAGCAGTGCACGTCGATGAGACAAGCTTTATAATCTTGCAGTTCAATTTTTCTTTTCAAGTTACTAATAAATTCTGCAAAACTTGTCTTTCTTTGTAATTCTATATAACTCATCATCATACCGTTCCAAAGTCAGAATCAGAAGAAATTCTTTGCGTGAAGCAGCGCGTATAGATTTTACTAACACGACTGAATACTTTACGATAAGAGTCAAATAACTTGCGGGGATAATATACTACGATGCAACTGAATGCTGCCAGTACCATAAAAACGCGAATATTGAATGCGTTGATGATCATTCACTAACATAAATCGGATAACAACTTGGATCTGATATGCTTGCTTTCGCTTACGTCAACATTTAATTTAATTATTATGTTTTTATCTACCATAAACACAATTGGGGCAAGTTAGCTACCACCATTTCGTTTTAACAGATGAAACTAACAGCGGCTCTAATAAAGAGTGATTACTACTCTAACCAGAGCAATAGCCCTTTAATAAACAATAATCATCCAGTAAAATGCTTCTCGTTGCTGCCAACATTTACTTAAAACGCCTCTGCAATTAACATTCACTGTCACCATTCTTAACAAAAAAAAAAAAAAAAAAAATTTGAAATTATCTTTCCCTAAACTTCACCAGCCATTAACTCTCACTAAAAGCCATTTCTTGCAATGGCACACTAAAAGCCCCTTTTTCACGACACAGAGGTCAACGGGACAGGTGACCTAATGCCCTTGTATGGCCCAGTATGTTGAAACAAGACAAAGAAAGGTGAATGGAAAATACTGGAGTTTACCTCATAAGGAAGCGACACGCCCGCCTCTTGAAATGCGGATTACAGTCACAACACTGTAATTACAGAAAGCTCCTCTTGCATCCAAACCTTCGCTGAGAGAGATTACGTTAATTGAATCCTGAATTCCGATTCCTTCGATTCCTCCACAAGCAGTGACGGCAGAAGCGAAAGGAGACGCAACGGTTCATCCCCACCCCACCCCCACGCAAACAGTTACATAACGACAAAGCACGTCGCGAGGGAAAGGCCTCACCGCAATAATAACAAAGAAATGTCATCAAACAATTAGTTAAAGGGGAAGAGGACAGATGTGTAAGTGTTATTTGATGAGGAGAATCTCCCCAGACGTGAAATTAATAAGGCTGGATGTATTTACTTCTTATTAAAATGGGATTCAAGCAAAAGTACTCTCTCCCAAGGAGGACTTTTTGGGGGAGGTAAGCCGGCATCAAGAAGGTTTTCCTCCTCCTCCTCCTATTCCTCCTCCTCCTCCTCCCCCTCCATCACATGGGGAGGGTGTATGGGGGTGGGCGAGGATTTCGGTACTGTGGGAGGATGGTGGGTAAAGGGGGGGAGAGAACCCATTCAAAGGGTACATGAAAAGGAACACAGGTATCTCTCTCTCTCTCTCTCTCTCTCTCTCTCTCTCTCTCTCTCTTATACGGATCAATAGGACCAGGCCTGACCTTGGGTGACCTCGCTTGGTACGAGCGTTGCTGCCAGAACATTCGACAGAGCACACACTAACCATATGGTCGCGTCAATCAGGATTTACATTCGCGTTCATTAATTATGCAGTTTTTCGCGCAATAAAAGTGCGAAGTATTTTCACTCATAATAAGGGGGTATTCTTAATACAATGAGACTTGAATGGAAACAACAGCCCACAGCCGCGGCAGTAATACACTAAAATAGTCTTTAAAATTCTGTTAAAACAAAAATACATGAATTATCCAAAACAAAAATACGTGAATTATGCATTACTTTCCATATTCTCTTAATTCTATATATTTTCGATTCTATTTGTTATATATGGATGTCTCATAATTTTAACAGATGTCCATTACAGCAATCACGAAAACCCAACAAAACCCCTTTTTGCTGATAAGACCGTATTGACAGAACGTGTCGAATATCTCTATGGCAAATAAATTGTAACAGGCGTCGTCCAGAAATCGTAGCAAGCAGTTACATAAATTCGCCGAAACGGGAGATACTCGACAATCACCCTTTGTCTAGCGCAGCTATAAATAGACCACACTCTCGCAGGACAGGAGGCAGACCCGAAAATAGCTGCCAGAAATACTTGCGCCTTTTTTTTTTTTTATTCCAGGCGACGGTACACCTTATCAGACTCCTTCAACAACAAGATATTGATAATGCGAGTGATATAAAATGACGTGAATGGTGTAGGGAAAATCCCTAGCTTCGTAGAACCAGGGAATTGATGATAGCGGCGCTTGGCCGCTCCATTCACAAGCCGTGAGGCGGGGGCGCGATGTTTACGGTGGTGACGTCAGAGCGACGTCACGACTCCACGCTGATGACGTCAGTGGCGGATTGACGTAATGGGGGCTGCGGGGGTGGGGTCAAGTACCTATTAAGAGTAGAAGAGATCCGGGAGGGGCATACCCGACTGTGGCATTCCCTTGAGGATAATTACCAGAAGTGAACTGTATTCATATTTTTTTTTAAACTAAATCGTTCGTGATCATTATATCTTTTCTTCAGACCGAGAGCTCAGGGGCACGCCAACATAACCTCTATGCCGAGGGGGAATTACGGCGACCATATTCACCCTATTTGCTCAGACAAAATCTGGACATTTTTTGAAACGCGACTTTTCCGTAAACCTGAGTCACAAACTAGTTTGAAATATTTTCAGTCTTTCTGAAATAGAGACGGAGTTTTTTTTTTTTTTTTTTTTTTTAAAAACTCGCTCTGTTCAAGATCAAAGGCTGCGACAAAGTTACTGCCGCGGAAGAACGGCATTCAGAAGTGGAACCACGAAGGGATTTTCAAAGGAAAAGAGTACCTTAGCATCGCCTTCGTTAGCGTCTTACAAGAGCCGAAAGCTTTCAGTCTGAGTTAAGGAGCGCTAACTTTTTTTTCTCTCTCTCTCTCTCTCTCTCTCTCTCCTCTATCGAGTTTCTTACCGCTGTCAACTCGCTGTCATCAGAATCCTAGTCCCTCTCGAAATTTTTAATATTTCAATGCCACTGTCTATATCTATTCTGTCCCATATTAAGTGACATCTATAAAACCACAAGAACAAATTTTCATTAGGTTATGAAACAGCGATCTTGTGATCGCGACAAAAAAACCCTTTCCTGAGGGGCAAACAAACAAACAAATAACCTTTCCATATAAAAAGAGGCTTAAGTTACACATATATCAAAAGGGTTCGCCCACGAACTATTTCTCAAGTTTAAGATTATGCAAATCCTTTTATTCTACTCCTACCAGCCTAAGCTCGAGTTGAATTCTTGCCAATCCCATTTAATTCCTCCCAGGCTGACGCTCTGAAGCTGACGAGAGTATCAATCTTATTCAGAGCTGCAACTCAAGTTAAAACCTCCACCTACGCTCAATTTTAAGCCTTCATCTACAACTCTACAATATTAAAATACGAACATTAGCGTGCATTGACGACTTATAGGTCTATATTGATGAAGTATTAATTATCAAATATTCAAAATGTGATAATTAGACATTAACCTTCTCTTTCTACTGCACTCTAGATCAAGCTGAGGCCTGTACCTATCCTTGTATTTTGGCCCATTCAAGCTAAAGCATGTACCTATTCTCCTAATCTACTCAACACAAGCTGAAGCCTATACCTGTCCTTCTGTTCTACCCAACCCAAGCTGAAGCCTGTACCTATTCTTCTGTGCCACCCCACCCAAGCTGAATCCTGTACCTATCTTTCTATTCTACCCCACCCAAGCTGAAGTCTGTATCTATTCTTTAATGCTACCCACTAAAGGTGAATCCTGTACCTATCTTTCTATTCTGCCCCACCCAAGCTGAAGTGTGTATCTATTCTTCTAATCTACTGCAACCAAGCTGAAGCCTATACCTATTCTCCTAATCTACCGCAACCAAAATGAAGCTTGTACTTATTCTCTTAACCTAATCCACCTGAGCTGAAGCCTGTATCTATCCTTATTTTCTACTCTTTTGCTGCCAAACTAATCTGAAGTCCAACCCGGTACCCATGATTCTATTACACCCCGAACAACCTGAAGCTCAAGCTAAAGACTACACTATCCTTCAATATCCCTCCCAGACCGAAGCTGAAGTCGAAGCCTGCAACTCTCGTCAGCAGAACCGGGGAAGTCTTGACGTCACACCCAGCCACCCAGCCCGGGGCGATGGTATCATATTAGGACTTTCGAAGTCACGAGCATCATCAAATAAAAGTTTGAAAGTGAGAAGGGTCTCGGGAGTTGAATTAAATGAGGAAAAGGATTTAGTAAATGAAAGTGAATGGGGAATATCATCTTTTGTACGGAAATGAGGGATGAGAGATGATCTTGCCACTGAGAGTGAGTGGAAAAAAGGATTTTGTAACGGTAACTGAATAAGGAAATTGATTTTGAAGGGAAAAGGAGGGTTGAAGACTGATCTTTGGGGAGGGAGCAACTGATCTTTAACTATAAACAAAAGTCGAAAAAGGGCCTAGCATATCAAAACGAGTTACGAAAACTGTTTACCAATTGACAATGACTAAATTGCGAAATTGATCCTGAACTAAATTAAATAAAACTTGTATTGGGTTTCACACTATGACTGAACACAATGATATTGCAATCGGAAGTAATCTCAATTTTAAAAATTTTCGTACAAGGAAGCTTTATAAGAAAAACTATTGATGTTATCTGAACTAGAATAGTAAGTTATTGTTATTTAAAGAAATTACACAGAAGAAATTAAAAACTTGAAGGATCAATTACTAAAAGAAAGAGAGAGAAAGTGATAAAAAAGACAAAGGGGTTTTCAATTTCAACTTCCATCTCTTTGTTTTGATCCTTGCGGGCTGCGAGAGAGAGAGAGAGAGAGAGAGAGAGAGAGAATCCATTTCACCACAACTCTACTAATGATGCCGAAAACGAGAGAGAGAGAGAGAGAGAGAGAGAGAGAGAGAGAGAGAGAGAGAGAGAGAGACCTTACTTCGCATCCAAATACGTACCAACTCCCATTTCTTCCCAAAATATTCACTGGTTGAGAGAATTTATTAATACACTATTATTAATATCCATTCTTTTTCCTTACAGCCAACGTGCTTGAAGGAGAGAGAGAGAGAGAGAGAGAGAGAGAGAGAGAGAGAGAGAGAGAGAGAGAGAGAGAGAGAGAGAGAGAGCGCAGGCACAACAGCAATCTCGAATTGACACCACAAGCACAAGCCGTGCCAAAGGTCAAATGTAAATAGGGTGTAAGTGCCGAGAATAATAAAATAGTCAGCTGCGTGGGCGACGACTTTCAAACTCTTTGGCACCGCCAACGCTAAAAGAGCAAAAGCAATGGCTTTGGGCATAGGCCCCCCCCTCCCCCCCAAAACCTACCCACCCACCCACCCACACCAACCGTCAAGGCAAAGCCTCGTTCAAAAGCGCTAACGGGTTATGAAGTTCAATGTATGCTCTCTCAACATTAAGCCCTTGATCGTAATGAATGTTGGCTGCAGAGAAAACGCAGGCCAATTGTCATTGCCACATTTCTACTTTAATCACTGAATCGTGGATGTACCCCCTTGTGCGGAAAACGTCCACAAGATCAGCTGCTTCATAAAACTATAAGAGAAAGCGCATCAACAACACGTCGAGTCTCTTAACAGACTCCGTCTCCACCTCGATTCCTATGTACCGAGGTTAGTCCATTCCATTATATCTTTCTATTCCATCTATCCAGCAGCTTTTAGAACTTTCTCTCCTCCTACCTCTCACCACTTCGGAACAAATATGTCTTTTCAACAACAATTTATTCTGGTGTCAGGTTACGCCAGGCCAGTGGTAACAACACTTTTCTACTCCTGCAAGAGTATATACTGTATATATACTGTGTATATATATATATATATATATATATATATATATATATATATATATATATATATATATATATATATATATATATATATAATTAGCAGTAGCTTGGCTGTCGATTATTTTCTTATTAGTCTTCATTCCTCAGTATGAAGTTGATAAATCAAATGTCCAATCAATCAAGATATTTCTGATGTTAAGAATATTTCTAGATAGCACGTCTTACCGTCAACGGTATAATGATGGCAGTATTTATACAGGACCAAAGGGTGGAAGGAATAGTGTATATATATATATATATATATATATATATATATATATATATATATATATATATATATATATATATATATACAGCAGTCTATAACGGTCCCAAAACAAGGAACTTTGCTAATACACGGTACTTATCCTACCGTCAAAGAGACATTTTTATTAACGAACTCCAACGCCACTACTTTTATGAAAAATAAAAAATCCTGTCTTATAAAAAGAGAAAACAAACAAAATTATATTGCCGCTCTGACACCTGCCCTTTCCTATCATAGAACGTAACAAAGAACTAGGAAACTTTGTAAGTGAACTAATGCTTGCACAGGTGTCACGACCTGCAATAAAATTATACATGCGTAGTTGCTCTTGATGTTTTCATCTGATATCCGCATCCGCCATTTACTGAATGGTAATGGTCTTTCTTTGTCTGAGAGGAAATAATTTTCTGGGTTAAATGAATAGATGTCTTCATGATAAAATACAAAAATATGACATTACATTAATAGTATATATTGACATGCTGACGATCAAGATTGTCAGGGAGTGAAATAGCTACAACGTTATGAATTTATTCGTGATTCAGAAGCCATAAGATGAATTAGGCAATCTGTCATAAATTTCTAACTCACATCGGGATTGAACCCGGGTCGCTCAAATGAAAGGTCAGGACGTCACCAACTGAACCGCACAAGTCGTGAAAGATTTTGGAACCTAAGTACTTCTGTACCTAAGGTTTTTCCTGTGCAGGCTGCCGCCTAACATACCAGCGAACTTTACCCAACTTCCCGACCCACCAGTGATCCAGTTGGTAGCATTTCACTCGAATTACCCCTTCACCTTAAATGTTACGGAAATATATCGCATTATTCAATTCCGAGACCTATCTTATCAGGAAACGGCTTTTTTTTATCAGAGAATGAATAATACGGTAAAATATAAAAGTGACAAAAAAAAAGAAAGGTGAAACGAGAGGTAAAATTGCCACCGCAATTTTGTGGGCTCCTATCTGATAACGAGTGAAGGGGAAGTTTGGGTGGGTTAGTTTTATTTTACCTCCTCCCATCACACCCTTTCCTCCCCTTATACCAACCCTACCTCCATGAAAGCCACCCTGACACCCCCTTCCTATCATGCCCTCCCCCGCCCCAAAACAGTCCCTACCTCCACGATACCCAGCCCGAACTCGGTGGCAGACCAACGCTCACAGACGTACTGTACATAAGGGCGCCCAACACCCACGCAAGCCGACATTAATCAGTCATCCGCCTTTCTTAGAAAAATGTGAGGGGGGGAAAAAATAACGAATGGTAAGATTCTGGGACGTCTAATTAATAAACCTGGAAGTGAATAGTTTTTACTTTTCCATATTAGCCTACGTCGGGAGAAAATGGGTCGCTATTCTCATTTTCCCCCTTTATAAGTGACTGATTAGTTCTGACACACGCGGCGTGCTCTTTGTTCCGTTTCACGATTGAAACGCGTTGTTCTCTCTCTCTCTCTCTCTCTCTCTCTCTCTCTCTCTCTCTCTCTCTCTCTCTCACATACAGACGGACACACAAACACAAGAGAGCTGTCATTTCCAGACATTAACAATTTCTGGTTCTCTAACCCCGCCCCCTTCTTTTTGAACTACTTCTGATAAATTGTGTGTGTGTGTGTGTGAGACAGAGAGAGAGAGAGAGAGAGAGAGAGAGAGAGAGAGAGAGAGAGAGAGAGAGAGAAGGAAGAGGGTGAGTTTAGTGGCACCTATTACAGGTTTTATTAAATGTATCGCAAAGGAATAGGGTTCTTTGTGAGCAATTTTCTTTAACGGAACCAGCTAGGGCGGGGAATGTCAAACTCTCTCTCTCTCTCTCTCTCTCTCTCCTTTCTTATTTGGCTACTGCACCTGTCTAACTTCCTCTAGAGAGAAGGCGAGCTTAAGAGTGAGTGGGACAGAACAGAACCAGTCGACGCTGAAAAGGGGACTAGGTTTTAGAGAACGAGGGAGAAAATAAAGCACAACACAATAATAAAGAAGGGCAGTCCCATTCGCTCTTTTGAGATAATTCAAGATCTTCGTTTGCGCGTGGCCATAAAATTAAATAGTCCTGAATTCAGTCTTGGGTTTCATGCATTCTTTCGATGACAAAGAAAGATACATAAACCGTTATTTACCCTTAAAAATGTTAAATGTACATAATGCTGAAATATTTGATGCCCGAAGCATATATAAACTTTATACAAATGTAACAATCATAAATATATTGTATATAAGCCAGTCAGTAGGCTGTATCTATAATATGTACATATATATAAAAGCAATATCTTAAAGAATATTTTTAAATAGAAATAACAACACAACTACAAACAGAAAAAAGGTAAAAACATTATCTTTATATAGGAAGGAGAATGGTAGCCAATATAAACGACTTTAAATATTTTATATATATATATATATATATATATATATATATATATATATATATATATATATATATATATATATATATATATATATATATATATATATATATATATATATATATATATATATATATATATATATATATAGATAGAGAGAGAGAGAGAGAGAGAGAGAGAGAGAGAGAGACGCACATGTCTAAATATGTAGTTCTTTGCACCGAGTAAGCTACAGAAGAAAAATAAATTAAAAGTAATTAGAAGTTGCAGTTCCCTATCAAAGTTATATTTCAGGACGTGACTTTTCACATTCAAATTACCTCATAATTTTTTTTCCTTCACGGGGGCCACCTGGGAAGTCCACTATGAATCAAATTTTTAATAAAAAAAAATTGACATTTAATAGTATAATAAAAAATTTAAAAAAATAAAAAACAAAAGTAAAAAAAAAATTAATTAATAAAAATTGACAATTAATAAAAAAATGACAGTTACTACATAAGAAAGTAAAAAATGGACAGTTAATAAAATATTTGACAGTTGAATTGACAGTCTCTGCCTTCAGGACACACATCCGCAGATCGATGGAATTGTGAACAGACAACACCAAAAGGAAATTTAGGGGTATATTCAAGTAAAAGGACGTCCTGGAATTTAAATTTTAATTTTTAAAAATATTAAATCTTAGCGTAAAGAAGCTGAAGCCAAATCACTTTCACATCAACATCTAAAAACGATAATGGAAATCTCAAGCATTCTGGGAGCATATGGAATCATCACACACACATACACATAAATATATATATATATATATATATATATATATATATATATATATATATATATATATATAGAGAGAGAGAGAGAGAGAGAGAGAGAGAGAGAGAGATGTCGTGACTTCCGATATCGAGGAAAAAACCCCTTCTTGAAGGCGAGTCGTGGTCAGAGTGCCCTCCTGGTGGTCACACACACACACGTGTTACACTTCCATACAGGAATTCCCTATTGCCTTCGACTGCGCCTGCCCATAATAAAGGTTTTTTATTTTTTTTTTTTTTTGATGTTGGGATATATTCAAGGGTCTTTTAAAGTGCATTCCGTTTTTAACTCTATTCCCTCTTTATTCTCTCCTCTCAAGTCGTGACGATAGATGTACCGGATTGCCTATTGTTCTTATAAGCTCAGACGGTCTGTTTAACTTTTTCAGTGTTGTCAGAACACAACACTATCTCCGCATGAATCTATTTTTGAGTGGTAAAGCACGGCAGTTATAAAAGCTCAAAAAAAAAAAAAAAAAAAAAAAAAATTCTTCTGAACGACTGTAACCTTCAAGAGTTTATGAAAAGATTTTTTTTTTTTTACCAGTTCGAAGAACAATGCACAGCATTTCAGGAAACTTATTATCCTCGATACCAAACCCGGAACCAAATACGTCCGAGACGTGGAGAATGTTTATATATATATATATATATATATATATATATATATATATATATATATATAAATATTATAATGTATATATATACATATATATAGATATTCAGATATATAAATATATATTTATATATATTATAAAACACGAGTATATATGTACATACGTAAAACTATTCTTTTAACAGCTATGCTCAGAAGTAGGGATTTTCTCAAAGAGGCAAATCACTTAACCTTTATGCATGCAACTACAATGCGTCATGGCATTCTTATTTAATTTCCTTACCTTTACACTCTGGATTCCTTGGTAACTTGCTGCTTATTTAAGGATTTACACAAAATGTCATCCCGCAAACAAGAGGAGCTGAGATAGCGCAAAGAAATGAATGCTGATAGTTGAGAAGACACGTTACGCGATATAAATTAATGGAAAGAGGAATTTTAATAATCTTACTTAGCTACAGAAGGAAACTTTTTACTTTTTTTATTTTCTTTTGGGGTGGGGCCAGCCTAGTACAGGATCCGTTGGTACACATTTCTGTCTCAAGGTGATAGTTGAGAACGCACATAAAGGGATGTGAATTTATAGAAAGAGGTATTTTAATCATCTTTCTTAGCTATAAAAGGAAACTATTTTTTATTTTTTCGGGGGGAGGGGGCTACTACATGAACAGTCTACTGTATAACATTTTCAGTCGGTAGGATTCTCAATCCTTCAAGCAAACAAATATCATCTACCCGCCCAGCAGCTACAGTTAACAACTCCGAATTGAGGGGTGTAAGATACTTACTACCCGTCCCCGGTTTTTCCGTTCCGTCAATGTCTCTTTCTTCTGTTACCAACCGAAGGAATTCTGTTCCTGTATCTGTTTTCACTACTTCAAGAAGTAAGAGTTCGTTTGCTTTTGACTCAGGGACATCTCTTTCTCCTTTCCTGCTTTTACATCTTTTCCTCGGGGGGGGGAGGCCAACATGAGAATATTAGGTTACCAGTCCCGTTGGCGCGCACACGGAAAAAATAAATCAGTCACATATAATATACAATAATTTCATACCCCCTCCACACACATATATATATATATAACCTGAAATGCAGTGCTCTTGGGATAATATAAAATCAGAAACACTTCAGTAAAATTCAAGGTGCCCTTCAAAAGCACAATCTAAAATGTTAATCACAATTTGACAGGCTTACATTAAAAAATATGTAAACATAACACGCACGAATGATAATAATAAGTGAGCTCAGCTTCTTTATTAAAAACATACACACGCATTATCCTTCAATTTCTTTCCCATCTAAGCTAAGGTCTTTAACTACACTCATCAATAACAGATGCCGCTTATAAGACAAATATTTATATTTTACGTCACCAATACCAGATGCTGCTTACAATGCAGGTAAAGCAGTTAGGAAAGGCAACTGCATACCAAAGGTAGGTAAAGCAGTTGTTGACCTTACAAAGTTAAGCCAACTGCTAAATGAAGTCATTTCTACAGCAGTTCTCGCTTCGAAAATGAAGACCATAGGATGTGTACAGGTTTTTAACACATTTAAAATTCAAAATACGTCAGGTGTGGGATTACTTACGTCCACGAGAAATTTGCACTTAAGTCCAAAAACCGACATAGCGCGGAATGTCTCGTGGAAACGAATATATTATATCCATCTTCCTGACCCCAGAGAGAGAGAGAGAGAGAGAGAGAGAGAGAGAAGAGTACTGAGTTGCAACATGAGGCTCTTGTCTATAATCTTCAAAGACCCCTTGGGCGCATACACACACACACACACACACACACACACACACACACATTCACACAAAGAAAAAATTGTTGCTGCAATTGCAAGAAATCCCTGGGAAATGCCCAGAACTTTGAAAAAAAAGACAAGGAAAAAAAACGCCCTCGTAAATCTAAAAAACAGCCAGTCACATTTATGCAACAGAGAGAGAGAGAGAGAGAGAGAGAGAGAGAGAGAGAGAGAGAGAGAATAAGCAAATAGTTAGCAACAATGAAACAAAAACAGAAGACTTTCGGCTCAAACACGATTATATAAATAAGAAGCTTACATTATCGTTTGCAGAGAGAGAGAGAGAGAGAGAGAGAGAGAGAGAGAGAGAGAGAGAGAGAGAGAGAGAATCTGATGTGCTCGGGAATTCCTCAGTTCAAGTTAATGGCACATCTAAAAAAAAAAACTTGAAAAACTAAGAAGTACCCGGGATTTCCAGTTGATTCCCAGTTGATTATATACCAGTTCATATACGAAGCAAAGCTACGCATCAAATTGTACACTGTTTTTTGGCTGAAATTACACATAACGAGAGAAAAATCATAGGCCTTCGGTTTAAGCGATCACAAAAATGCTGAGAGAAGATGTCAGTGTATCAAAGAGGTCGGATGCAATTACTGTAGAGAAGAATATAATCAAGAATGATAACTTTCCGGCTGTTTCTGAGTTCACTAAACTCCAAGGCCTTCGATATTTATCTCGTCATAAAAAATTTTTGAACAAAATAAAAAAGGGGTATGGTTTGATGCGTAGCTTTTCTTCGTAAATGTAATGAAATACTTTCAACTGGAAGCAAAGGAGTAACTGGCAGTCCAGAATACTGGATTTTTCATAACAGGACTGACGACTGATATCTACTAAAATCTGTCGCTGCAATTAACAACGGTCATAGACGCCGGAATTTTCAATTTTTTATAGACGGGCCCAAGAAACTCGATAACATTAACAACCCAGATAATGTCTCGGTCAGAAATTTGTAACGTATAACTTCATCGGAGTTTACGAAAACATAGATATTGCATGCTCGGAAAAGAAATGTGTGTGTGTGGTGGGGGGAGGGTTAAACAACAGGGTAACACACCTGAATGTAAAATACCAAGTGTTCCTGAAACTTGCAACTTACCCACGTGAAGTGCGAGCGAAATGGATCACATTCAGGTCCTACAGCCAAAGGAGTAGGATTTCAGACAATACAGAGACATGGGTTTTTGTTTACAGCTAAATATTCTCTTTATAGTTATCATAAGAAATTGAGATTTTCAGGCCAATACACAATTCAGGGGTTCATTTGATAGCATCGCCCTCCTATTTTTAAAGGAATTAATTTTTCATTTCTCATGAAATCAGGACTTTCATTTATTTTCTATTTTTTTTTTCTTTTTTTACAGTAGTAAATTGTCTAATTAAAGAATGATATGTTTAGCAAAATAAAAGAAATTACATAATATTTTTT
Organism: Macrobrachium rosenbergii; assembly: GCF_040412425.1. Lineage (NCBI taxonomy): Eukaryota > Metazoa > Arthropoda > Malacostraca > Decapoda > Palaemonidae > Macrobrachium > Macrobrachium rosenbergii. The sequence goes on along the minus strand of NC_089787.1, from coordinate 29,406,746 downwards.
TGAAATGGAATTTTACCTGTATCTTTTCCTTATCTGGCGTGCTGATCAACAGAGAGAGAGAGAGAGAGAGAGAGAGAGTTTCAAAGGGCCAACAGTCTAAATTCCAGTATTCCGTAAAATCGAAAATAATAAAGTAAAAACATTCTCTGAACTCATATATATATATATATATATATATATATATATATATATATATATATATATATATATATATATATATATATATATATATATATATATACACACACACACACTTGACACATGCACACCTCCCTCCCTCGAAAAACAGGCACCAGTCACTGGGACCCAAAAACTACTTGTGACCTTTGAAAGTGTGTAAATGGGAACATGAAACTTGCAAGAGTGACGATGGCTGTAATGTCTTCCGACAAGGCCAGGGAGATCTCAAAAGTAGTCTGGGGTCAACGCCCAAAATGTTCCTTGCCCACCCTGGTCCTAACGGGAATAATAATAATAATAATAATAATAATAATAATAATAATAATAATAATAATAATAATAATAATAATAATAATAATAATAATAATAATAACCAAATCAAACAAAATAGTATCATTAACGGGAATATATAAGATGAAACCAACATCAAAAAAAAATGTCAGCTTTATGACATTAACGGGAATATATAAGATGCGGTGAAGACAAAAACAATATTCAGCTTTACATGACATTGTAGCAATCATACGACCTTGTTTAATAGCGGTGATCATTTATGCAATATTATTATATATTACATACATATATCATATATATATATACATACACGCATATATATATATAAAATTTTATATATGCATATATATATATATATGTATAATTATATATGCATATATATATATATATATATATATATATATATATATATATATATCCACAATGAACACAGAAATCTAATAGCTTCATATACATAAATAATGACCGCAAGGGATTTGTAAGAGTGCAAACGAACAATGAAATAACCAAACACTACTGCTATGAAAACACACATGTGCATGCTCGTAAAAATATTCACGGCAGCTCATGATGACATAGTAATCAATTCATTCATACACTGAATGAATGAATGAATGCATGTTTTTGGCAAAGCAAAGAGTTCAAGCCA
>NC_089787.1:29388123-29395623 GCF_040412425.1 Macrobrachium rosenbergii | reverse complement strand
ATCTTAATGCTTTCACGGCCATCTGTTGCTAAACACTTCTGACCATCACACCGAGATGTCTGTGTAAAGATATTGCCTCATTCTGATACTGAAGGTCAAATAATTATGCTTTAAAAAAATCCTTCTGAAAAGTGCGTTTCAACAAGCAACATTCCACTCAAAGTACTGCTAAATCAATCCTACTGAACAAAATAAATGGAAATCAATATTATATTCATTAAATATTTTTAAATTTTATAAAAAAGGTTCTATGTGTCAGTAGACGAATATCACGCCATTTCACCAAAATGCTAGACATAAGATAAAACAAGTAAAAAATGCGAATAAGTTTCTTCGGCGCAATCGACTTTTCCGTACAGCGCATAATCAAGGCCACTGAAAATCGATCTATCTTAAGGTGGTCTCGGTATAATGCTGTACGTGCGTTGCCAGAAGCACGATTATGGCTAACCTTAACCTTAGATAAAATAAAAATTACTGAGGATAGAGGGCTGCAATTTGGTATGTTTGATGATTGGGAAGTGGATGATTAACATACCAATTTGCAGCTCTCTAGCCTCAGTAGTTTTCAAGATCTGAGGGCGGACAGAAAAAAGTGCGGACGGACACACAAAGCCGGCACAATAGTATTCTTTTCAGATAACTGAAAAACTGACATAGGAAAAATAAAGACTGTTAACCTACAACCCAGCAAATCTAAAGAATTACGAATGCTGGCGAAATAAAAAGGGTCGCTGTATTATAATTCTCTCTTTAACTTTCTCGACGATCGTGATATTTCACGACTCATACATAAAACATCGACATTATGCAAATGTATATATATTTGTAATTTCGACTACATGTGTTGGTTTAAGCAGCCATCTAATAGGCCATTGTTTCTATACCGTTCTTAATTGTTGGATTTTATTTATTCACATTCTCTCTCTCTCTCTCTCTCTCTCTCTCTCTCTCTCTCTCTCTCTATATATATATATATATATATATATATATATATATATATACAATATATTATATATACATATATACATACATTATATATACATATATACATACATATTTATATATATATATATATATAAAATATACATATATACATATATATCTATATACTATATATATATACTGTGCATATATATATTACATTATATATACATATACATACACATATTTGCATGTATGTTTGTGCGTTTGTTTATATCATATACACGACTACCAGCTTTCAGTCCCGTCATGTATTCTCTCTCTCTCTCTCTCTCTCTCTCTCTCTCTCTCTCTCTCTCTCTCTCTCTCTCTCTGCAGCCGATACCATTCACGTGATTGCGACAGCCATCCAAAGGAAGACGTTGCATGACAGACACTGCGCACGGACGGGGCAAATGATTCACTGTAGCATTTTTTGACAGCTTATCAACGGTCATTGTGGCGTCCCAGCTGTCAAGTAAACAGGGGGAGGTGGGGGGGGGGAAACATAACACTGTCATTGCGCACAACAGTCTTTATCGCATTAAGCGGGAAGACTCTGATGACAGTGTACTAATGTGCGTTTCCTTATTCGCTTTCTTTTGGTTGGTACTGTATCTATCTATCTATATATTTATCTATCTATCTATATATATATATATATATATATATATATATATATATATATATATATATATATATATACATATACATACACACACACATAATATAGACATGTATGTACATATATATATATATATATATATATATATATATATATATATATATATATATATATATATATATATATTTATATATATATATTATATACATATATACAGATATATATGTGCGTGTGTGTGTGCGCGCGCGCATCAGCGAGTTTTCTCCAGAATAAGAGAACAGACTCCTATGAATTCTGCCAGACACATTCGTTTAGAGACCTGGAAATCGTCAACATTTGATAGAAAGCGGATCAGAACTGAGATTGTTTTCATGGCAACAAATTATCAACTCGGCATCAATATTTCCCAGAAGTCAATCATCTGAAGAAGGTCCCAAATGAACATAACTGCCAAATTTCACCAAATTCTGTTCGCTCGTCTTCGAGATAACATTTCGGTAAGAGTCATTAAAGCACAGACACGGGTGACGACATGAATTCCTTCAAAATAAAAAATAAAAAATGTTGACCAAAACTTTTCGAGGCAAAACAATAACAAGAGACTTTAACCTATTTCCCATTATCATTTTATTTCAAGAAACGCCTATAAGAGTAAAGCATATAAGTGAAAATACATAAAAAAAATGTTTGCAATGTTTCATACCATTTTCAACTGTTTATCTCCTGAAAACTGAGAAAACGTACCTAAAATATAAGTGAAAATACATTCAAATGATGTTTGCAACGTTTCATACTATTTTCAACTGTTTATCTCTTGAAAATGAAGTCGTGTTTTTTGCATCTTCATGTTAACTTAATAAACTTATTAATCAAAGATGAGGTTTCTTTGTTCCTCTAGTTGATCTAACAAGAGGGGAAAAATATTTTCTTTGAGCCAGACAGGCCATCTTGCACTGAGATGATTCAGAGAGACTTCTGGTGATAATTCACTTCACACAGTGACGCCACAAGGGAAAAGAATGTGCACTCGGTTCCCAAACAAGCAGGACCACAACACAAAAGCAGCAATTCTTTAGATTTGAAGAGAGATAAGTTCGGACCAGTGACGTTCTTAACCTTTTTATTTTTATATCTGGCCAGAATGGGGCGCTCTTGTACGCGAGTCTTATTATTATTGTTGTTATTATTATTATTATTATTATTATTATTATATTATTATTATTATTTTATATATACAGTATTATTCAGAAGATGAACCCTATTCATATGGAACAAGCTCACAGTATATATATATATATATATATATATATATATATATATATATATATATATATATATATATGTACTGTATATATACAGTATGTATATACATATATAATATATATATATGTATATATACGCATACATTTATATATATATTATATATATATAATATATATACTACATATATGTATCACATATATATACATACATACATATATATATACATATATATATATATATATATACATATATATATATATATATATATATATATATATATATATATATATATATATATATATATATGTATATATGTGTGTGTGTGTGTGTGTGTGTGTGTTTGTACACAATTAAATAAAACTGAAAGTGTGACAATGACTTGTTTTGAATTTTAATGTAGCCATAACTGTTGGAGTTAAAGGCTGATGTAATATATATATATATATAATATATATATATATATATATATATATATATATATATATATATATATATATATACATACATACATACATATATACATATGTATAACAACATACCCATTTGAATATGAGACCACCATCTGCTGACATAGAAAACATTCAAATATTAAGCAATGCATCTCCGCGGCCTTGACTCCCCAAGTATCTGACCTTTGAAGACAGCGGAGGTCATCCTTTCCACTAAATATATCACGGCTTACAAAGAAGAGATTAGAAAAAAAAAGGATCTCCCATATGAAAATAACCCAAGCGCTAAATGGTACAAGGACTTACGGGAGGAGGGTCATAAAAGGTGAGTAATAAAAAAAGACCTGACTTAAATCCGCGAGAGATTAAAGGCGTCCGGAGTACTGGTAGCGCAATCTGCGACCCCAAAAGGACGGAATGAAAGTAAGACGTAATTATCCGATTCCTTTCTCTCTCATCTCTCTATCTCTCTCTCTCTCACACACACACACACACACACACACACACATACACATATATATATATATATATATATATATATATATATATATATATATATATATAATGTGTGGTAAATGAATCACGTACAAAAGTAATAATAATCATATATATATATATATATATATATATATATATATATATATATATATATATATATATATATATAGAGAGAGAGAGAGAGAGAGAGAGAGAGAGAGAGAGAGAGAGAGAGAGAGAGAGAACAACAGCTTGGATGGTTAATAAGCCATATTGTACAAAGAACATAAGGAATGAAATCTACACACACACACAAACAAACATTTATATATATATATATATAGAGAGAGAGAGAGAGAGAGAGAGAGAGAGAGAGAGAGAGAGAGAGAGAGAGAGAGAGAGACAACAGCTCGGATGGTTAATACGCCACATTGTTCAAAGAACATAACCAATGAAATCCAAACAAAAACAAAAAAAAAAAAAAGAAAGTCAGATAGAACTGCTGTTATGAGAAGAGTTCCTGAGGACTGTGATGTTTGTTTGTTTGTTTGTTTTTAAATAAAATCTTGATGGTTACGGATATGGAAACTTAAATCCTGAATGCTTGATGAAGTCGCCTAAATTAAAAGACACAATACACACTTAAGTAAACAGTTATAACAAATCATGCGAGCGTTTTTACACACTTACTTAAAAAAATCATGCGAGCGTTTTTAATTAATACATAACTTTCTAGCTACTGACCATAAAATGGATGATTTTACCCTCATCCTGACATCTCAACGCATAAAAAACCAAGTATATAAAACTGTCCACTCATCTCATCACGACGGCCATATACTTAAAGCCAACTTTTAAAAATTACAGAAAATATAAAGAATTTTCATGTACTTATAAATAAAATATATAAAAAAATGGTTCTGCAAGAGTCACCTTGTAGTTATGCCCATAAGATGAACCATTTTACCATCGCCCTGAAATGTCAGAACATGGAAAACCAAGTAAATATAACTGTCTACTCATCTACATACCTAATCATCTTTAAAATATGGCAGACAATAAAGAGATTCTACTTTCACGTAGTTACAAAGGGGAAAAAATATGCCTATAAAACAAGCAACGATACTTTAACAATCGCCATTTAGAAAGATCGCAAAAAGAAAACAAGAAAAAAAAAAAAAAAAAAAAAAATAATATATATATATATATATATATATATATATATATATATATATATATATATATATATATATATATATATATATATAGCCTAATATACTTTCCTTTTCACAATGAGATTCCAACAATTTACGAACCAAAACCATTATTTACAAGGATCGCAAAAAAAAAAAAACTTGCTTTCAAAGTGAGATTAAAATAATACGAACCAAAAGTATTATTTACCAGGATCGCAAAGAAAAAACTTTGCTTTCAAAATGAGATTAAAATAATTTACGAGCCAAAAACCATTATTTACAAGGATCGCAAAGAAAAAAAACTTTGCTTTCAAAATGAGATTAAAATAATTTACGAACCAAAAACCATTATTTACAAAGATCGCAAAAAAAAACTTTGCTTTCAAAATGAGATTAAAATAATTTACGAACCAAAAACCATTATTTACAAGGATCGCAAAAAAAAAGCTTTGCTTTCAAAATGAGATTCCCACAACTTACGCACGAAAGGGGTGGGGGGGATGGGGATGGGGGGGGGGATGGGGATGGGGGGGGAAGGGGTGGGAATTATCAAAGCAGCTTTTCAGACACGTGACATCGGCATACAACCCCCACTTAAAGAGGAGCCTTGTCCACCTGACAAACATGTGGGAGTCTCTTTATGGTCGGATTAGTGGTCCTTGCTTACTCTCTCTCTGTCTCTCTTTCTCTCTCTCTCTCTCTTTGGAATCTATTCTGTAATTACGTGGTACGTACATTAATTATCAGATTTGATCTATAAATACTCTGCTAAAAATACTGTGTATTTAAGACTTCACATAATATTTCCAGGGCCACGAGGAAGTAATTCCCAAACCCGGAGAAATGGAACCGTTCATCAGGTATTCTCTCTCTCTCTCTCTCTCTCTCTCTCCGTCCATCTATTTTTTAATCTTATAAAAAGCTTGTTATAAAAAGACTCAATAAGAGACACGTTAATCTGCATATCAGTATATAAAAAATATATATAATCAACTTTTCAAAGAAATGAAGTTTTAAACTAAACTTTAAAAGTATCTTTACCGAGAGAGAGAGAGAGAGAGAGAGAGAGAGAGAGAGAGAGAGAGAGAGAGAGAGAGAGAGAGAGAGAGAGCACGCCAATGCACATTTCTTCTTCTGGAGTCAAAATGTGAAAGAATTTCTCCTTCAATATTACTCTATCCATTTAAAGGTCCTGGCTATCTTCTTTTCCCTTTTCTCTAAAATTCTTGTCTCCTCCAAGCTAAAGCTTGAGCTGCCTGTCCCGTCGGCCTTCAAAGGCATTCTTGATGACGTGCGCTGAAATCCAGAGACAACGGTAAGACGATGACCTTACGGCAGAGAGCGGAAATCAAGGATCTTTCCTAGATAGTGACCCCCCAACAAAGTTCGGGGGTCGTTATCTAGGACTAATATTTCTTGGGGGTCATTATCTTTAAGGTAATTACATTCTTTTGTTTATGTTTTTACGGTAATCCCCAACGGGCTTGTACTAAACACGCCGCAAAGGTGGATACATGCCGGGTTAAAATCCTTGGGGGTCACTATCTAGGAAACATCCGAAATCAAATTCGATGGTGAAGGCACAGTTGTGCATGGTGAATTCATGGCAAAGAAGTAAGCTTGGTGATGACACCACAGCTACGCAGATGATGACACTGCAACGGAAACAACGGCCCCAGAGAATTGTTTACAGCGGACAAGATCTGAAGAAGAGATCAGCGAAGGAATGAAGGAAAAAATCACAAAAAAAGGTTTTGCTGCTCAATGGCTTCGTTAATCGTATCCACGAATAATACAGTTGACAGAAAAGGTTAAGCACCGTGGCTCTAAGGAGATTTGGGTTCTCTTTGTGACGCCTTATAGTATGAAATATGGTTAAATATGCATGAATGTACCCATGCAAGCTCATGTGCGTGTATATATATATATATATATATATATATATATATATATATATATATATATATATATATATATATATATGTATATATATGTATATATATATATATATATATATATATATATATATATATATATATATATATATATATATATATATATATATATATATATATATATATATATATATTATATATACATACACGTGAGGTACTCATGGGGTACACACACACATATATGTATAGAGAGAGAGAGAGAGAGAGAGAGAGAGAGAGAGAGAGAGAGAGAGAGAGAGAGAGAGAGAGAGAATTCAGATATATCTAAAACACTAAATCTATTGAAAAACGCTCTGAAATTGCCATGAAGCACATACAAATATGAACAAAATCTCATGAACAAATTCAATTGCATTTCAGATTGAGCAGAATTTTGTAAAAGCTGCTGAGTGAGCGTCCGTGACTGAACATCCAACGACAGAAAATCATATTAAAAATACTCATAAACAAAAGCACAGCAAAAGGAGTTTTCTGTTTGTCTTTAATCAAAGACCTCTGAAAAATCTGAAGTACAAATAAAGAAAACGACTGTAACATGTAACATAATAAAATATATCAATTGAATGACCAAA